>NW_020536999.1:5803940-5825461 GCF_003426905.1 Ctenocephalides felis | reverse complement strand
CATAACTAGTTAATTTCCCCGTGTAGCATTTGTAGCGAATTTTAGATCCCTCCGAGCTATTTTTAGACGTTTCCACATTTCTATGTGGTCTGCGGATGAATTGTACATTGCGAATTATGTATAATACATTCCCAGGATCAGGCATCAGCCTGGATAGGATGATACAGGTTATCAAATTCTAGACGACCAAAACATAGTTGATGGTAATCGGATAAGGGATGGTTGATTTGATTCAGTTTACCTTGATCGAAATAAAAAATTAAGTTGACGATAAATTCTAAACTAATTCTGATTGGACTCGATCAGGTTTTGTTTATTATGTCTACATTTCTTGTAAACATACATAAGTTGTTTGTGCACTTCTGCACCAGAACTATAGAGAACACACAAGAGGGAATCACGAAGAAAAAACTATAGGTACAGTCTTTGATTTTGCTCTAGTTCACCAACTTTTTTTTATTTTTTATAAAAGTTTATTACATAATTCTATGAATTTTGGATAAAATGCCAATTATATAATCCTATATCATTTCTGTTGATCAAATTCTAAACCACATATTTGATGGATGATAAACTAATTGTATGTGAATAAGGGATGAATGAAAAATAGGTTGGTTTAAAGGGTGTTAAATGAGATTTTAAATTAAAAAGAAGTTTCGGCGGATAATTCTTATCAAATATGTAAAATTTCAGAATTTCTAGATACTAATATCCAAAAATGTAAGATAACTAAATTCACTAGTTTCAAAATTGACGACTTCAATATACCATTGTCGATGAATTAAAGACTATAATTCTAAATCCAGTTTCCAAGATTTTTAAATTGAAAGATATTACGATTTTTTTAACCAGTGATTCGAAGATTTTCTAAATACGAGATTACAAGATTAACAATATTCGAGGTTCCTAGATTTTTGAATTGTAAGATCCAAAGATTTGTAAAAAATGATATTCCAAGATTTTTATAATCAGAGATTTCACGATTTTTAAAGTCAGGATTCTGAAAACAAGATTTTTAAAATTTGATATTCCAAGATTTGCAAAATCTCCAGATTCTAATCCTCTTAGTTTGTGAGATTTCGAGATTTTTAAAATTGTAGAATTCCAAGATTTTTTAAAATTGTAAGATTGTAAGACTTTTTAAATTATGAGATTCTAAGATTTACACAATTGTAGAACTCTAAGACTTTCAAATTGCTATTAAATTGATTCCAATATTTGAAAATTGTGAGATTCCAGTTTTCAAGATTTTCTAATTGTTAGATTCCAAAATTTTCAAAATGTGGTATTCCAAGATTTTCGAAATCGTAAATTCCAAGATTTTTAGATTATAAGTTTCTAAGTTTTTGAAATAAGAGTTTCCAAGATTTTCAAAATAAGAGATTTCTAAAATTTTTCAAATTTTAAAATTCCAAGATTTGTGAAAACTGATATTCTAAGATTTTTAAAATGAGAGATTCCATGACATTAAAATTGAGAGATTCCAAGATTTTCAACTTGATAAATTCTAAAATTTTCAAATTGTGAGTTTCCAGGACTTTCAAATTGTAAAATTGCAAAATTTTTAAAATTGTAAAATTCTAAGACTTTCAAAATTGTAGAATTACAAGATTTTCAAAATGTGAGTTTCCAAGATGTTCAAATTGTGAGATTGCAAAATTTTCTAATTGTGAGATTCCAAGATTTACAAAATTTTGGATTCCAAGATTTCCAAAATTGTATCATTCCAAGATTTTTGAATTATGAGTTTCTAAGATTTTTAAATTGTGGAATTTTTATATTTTCAAATTGAAAAATTCCAAAATTTTCAAAATTGTAGGATTCCAAGAATTTTCAATTGTGAGATTCCAAAATTTTCAAAATGTGAGATTCCAAGGTTTACAAAATTGTAGGATTCCAAAATTTTCAAAATCAGAGATTACAAAATTTTTAAGTTGTAAGATTACAAGATTTTCAAAATGTGTGAAAAATTAATTTTCCAAAAATTTCAAAATTCGAGATGGGATTTTAAAACTCCGAAATCGATAATTTTAAAACTTCAAATTATTCAGTTTCTAGACTCTATAATAACGAAATTCAAGGTTCTAGATTGAAATTCAAGACTTTAAAATAGTCAAATGCAAGGCTATAAAATAGTCAAATTCGAATTCGTAAAATCGACAAATCTAAGACTCTAAAATTAACAAATTCCACACTTTAAAATCCACAATTCAAGACTCCAAGATCAACAAATCCAAAACCCTAAAAATAGTAAATGCAAGGCTCTAAAATCGTCGATTTCAAAATCCCATATTCGTAAATTTCAAGACTCTAAAATCTAGGATTCCAAGACTTTAAAATCGAGGATTCCAAGGCCCTAAAATCAGGAATTCCAAGATTCTATAATCGAGAATTCAAAGACCCTAAAATCGAAAATTCCAACGCCCTAATTGGAAAATTAATGATTCCAAGACCCTGAAATCGAGGTTTCTAGGACTCTAAAATATAAATCTAAGGCTCTAAAATCAACAAATCCATGACTTCAAATTCGACAAATCCAAAACTCTAATTTATTTATTTATTCATAAACAAAATTAATGATTCTAAGAAACTCGAAATCGACAATTCCAATGCTCTAAAATCGATCATTCCAAGACTCTCATATCGACCATTCTAAAACTTCAAAATCGACAAATCCAAGACCCTAAAATTTAAAAACCCAACTTTCACCACCAGAAAAGAAACCACACATCACTTCATTCATCCTCCTCCTTCGATCAAAATTTATTACCCCATCTCGATTTCGCCATTTTCACCGCCCCCAGTCACCTGTTCCAGTGGCGCAGATTAATGAAAACGTTTTCCCCTTTTCCAGAGAACAATTTCCAGTTGTCCCCTTCGTGTAATTCCACCGAGCGCATCCATCAAATTGATGACTCGATCGACATTGGCAGGAATTGAGAAGAATTTGAGAAAGGGCTGGCAGACATATGGTAACAACTAAAAAGACTGACTTGATTGTTGTAACTAATTGTAAAGCAACATATTCTCTTGTTATCGACCGTTTATTGATTATTTTTAACATTATTTACAACAGAACGTTCAGTGAGCCTAAAGAAGTTTTACTTCAAAAACTTTAGATCGTCGGTTATATCGCATGTTGGGTATCGTTGGAAAGGTCTCGTTGAGTAGAATTCATTTCTAACATTATTTACACAAAAACTTTCAATTAGTCTAAAGAAGTTTTACTTCAAAAATTTTAGTTTTTTGCTTTTATGGCATGTGGGGTATCATTTGAAAGGTCTCGATGAATACAAATGAATTCTATCATTATTTACACAAAAATGTTCAAATAGTCTAGAGAAGTTTTACTTCAAAATTTTAGGTCGTGGTTATATCGCTTGTTGGGTATCGTTTGAAAGTTCTCGACAAGTAGAACTCGAATTTTATACAAACAGTATATATATATATATATATATATATATATATATATATATATATGATTTAGTAGTTAATTTTGATGTTGAAATATATGAGTGAGTTCTTGAGGGCGATTCTTTGTTTGATGTATCGCCCTCAAGAACTCACTCATATATATATATATACATACTCGTATATACATTATATTTTAACAAAAAATATTGCTTTGTTAAATTTGTAAGGTAAAATTTTTGTAGCGAATACTAAAATTAACTATGCGACTTGTCCAAAAAAAAACACTTTTAATGAATTTGTATTAATCGAGTCTAAAGAAGTTTTGCTTCAAAAAAATTATATTCTATCCGCTATGGCGTGTGGGGTATCGTTTTAAAGGTCTCGACGAGTAGAAAACAATTTTTATACAAAAAAATGTGCACATTGTAATGAAAGCGTTATTTATATTATTATTAAATTAAAAAAATTGTTATATTTCATTGAACACAATTAAAATGATTAGCGTGTAAAACTTTAATAGCAAATACTAAATGTACCTAAGTGATTCGTCCAAAAAAAATAATACTTTTAATGAACTTTTATTAAACGAGCCTAAAGAAGTTTTACTTCCAAAAAAATTGATTCCATATTTTATGGCATGTGGTGTATCGTTTGAAAGGTCTCGATGAGTAGAAAACGATTTTTATAAAAAATAGACATTATATATATATATATATATATATATATATATATATATATAAAATATATAAAATTATATTATTATATAATTTATATATATATAAATATATATAAAAACCAACTTCTTCCGGTAGATACATTAATTACTTATCGTTTCATTCTCGTTCTGTAAAAATTTCCATCATCATTTCTCTCATTGATAGAGCTATTCTTTTAAGCAATAAAACTTTTTGGAATAAAAATTTGGATTTAGTCCGCTCCATTCTCACAAATAACTCTTATCCTTTACATTTAATCAATAATATAATTAAAAATAGGTTAAATTTTTTAAACGTTACCAATATTGATAATAATAATGTCACTTCCGTTGTTCAAAAATATTTTACTGCCGATTCAAATTCTTCTTCTTTATTTAGCAAATATAAAGGCATTATTTGTTTACCTTATTTGGGTAGTTTTTTCTTATTTTTTAAAAAAACTTTTTTCTGTTGAAGGTTTTCTTTTAGTTTTCACTTTTGATAACACACTCAGTTCCCTGTTTTCTACCTTAAAATCAAAATCTCCGTCTGACCGAATCACCGATGCCGTTTATAAAATTAATTGTTTAGATTGTGACAGTTGTTATATCGGTGAAAGTTCCCAATACATTAGCAAGAGAATGAATCAACATATTTATAATTCAAAAAACCCTAGACAATTTAAAACAATGTTTTCTGAGCACATTATTAATTTCAAACATTCGTTTAATACTGACCATCCTATAATTTTATATAAAGAAAAAAATGTAGACCTTAGAAGATTTTCCGAATCATGTTTCATCTTTTTTACATTCTAATTGTGTTAACAAACGCAGTTCTTCTAGCTTACTCTCAGAAAGTTATCAAAATATAATTAATTTCTGTAAATCTGACGCCATACTACACCCCTGATATCCCTTCCCACATGCACGCGTGTTGGTCGCATAGCCGTCTACACGTCTCTCGACGCATTCTAGTCCATTCGTGTTGCTATGCTTTGAAAACAAATAATTATGTATTTTATACATTTTTACATCTACCTTTTTCGGTCTTTTCGTAAATTATTTTTGTTTTCCTACAGTAGTGTCATGTGATTGTGGTGTTGTAAAATGTTTTAGTAAAGTGGGTTTTTCCTGATCTGGTGTGTATAATTTGTTGTTTTTTCAATTAATTTTTCCATTGTATAAATTCATTTTTTTGAAACCTTTTCTTTATATTGTAAATTTCTTTAGCTGAATGATGAGACACATCTAGTCTCGAAACGTATAAAAAATAAATTAAATTGTTTACATTCGACGCATTGGCTGTTTTATTCATTTCAATATATATATATATATATATAAATTGTGCAAAACTTACTGTATCAGCATGAATTAGCAAAAGTTTTACCTGAAATAAAAAACATGTATATTAGAAAGTCTTACAATCAACTTATTCATGTTTACAAGAAATATAAACATATAAAATCTTAACTTAGTTCAAAATATTTTAATAATATTATATACATTCTTATATTCTACCAATCTTAACTTATTTTAATTCAAAACTAATTTGTTACATTTTCACCAATTTTTTACCCTTAAGTAATATTTATTAATTAAGCAATTTGTATTAAATATTCAGATTTACTTTAATTTGAAATTAATTATTTATAGATTGTTGTTCTTCCCTCAAACAAATATTTATAGATTGCACTTTTCATTTTATCATAAAATAGGTAAAAATCTGGCGCAAAATTCTTGCTCACCTTACTAGAAAACTTGACAGAAATTCTGTCACAAGAAATACTGGCTTCGTGTACACGGGCTTTATATACAATGTTAAATCTTATAAATCTTGACTTATTATTCTATTATCTTAATTCAAACTATTTTGTTACATTTTCACCAATTTTGTAAAAAATAAAAATTAAGTCCATTTGTGTTAACTATACAGATTTAAGTTAAAATTTATTTTCTAATGTTATTTTATTTAGTTAGTAACGTTGATAGTTGTTAGTGCCTCAAATAAATATTTATAGGTTGCACATTTCATTCTTGAAATGTACACTCACTAATTTGCATTTAAAGAAAGTCAAATCTTTTGGAAAAAAATAATAGGAGAAAAACCAATAGTAAGTTATTGTGTTAGTCCAAATATTGCTTAAAGAAAATTATCAATAAAACTAAAAAAAAAAAATACATTTTAAGTAAATTAGGCAACTATTTTATTTTTTGAAATTGAATTCGAAATGAAATGACGATTGTTAATGTTCTGGAGATAAATTGATTTATGATTTATATTTGATTTGCTCTCAGATATAACAAGATAGCAAAAATAATGAAAGTTACAGTATTTGTAATAATATTCATTTGAAAATGTTTAAAATTTCTCGAATATTTCATTACGGTACGGGAAGTTCCAGCAATTTGCCTTAAGGCAAGATGCAATACACCACTAGTTTTTTATTATCATTAATCAATTAATCGACATCACATTCCATCTATCCCCGTTTATTTTTTTCTACTATAACTTTATCAGAAGTGGGATGACCGTGTAGGGGTTGTTGCAGGCGGTTCGGGCGCTCGACTTCCGCGTCATTAGCCGAATTTCGCATTCGGATGGGCACGTAGACTATTTATCATGCGCGTACCCCCGACACAGCCCTGTTAGCCCTGTTAGCCCTGTTAGCCAGCCAGATCGGTTGGTTAACTGGAGAACTCTGGTAGAGTGTACACGAAAAATGTACTGGGGAATAAATGTTATATGGAATATAGTCGATGAGGAGTGTGGACTGAAATCTAAAAACTAAAATGTGAAAACTAAAATCTGAAAATTAAGGTCTGATATATATAGGATTCAAAGTTCACAAATTTCAAGATTCCCAAACTCACAAATTCCAAGATTAACAAAAGCGCGAATTCCAAGCATTGCAAATTAAAATAAACAAATTCACTGGTTCATAAATATATAAATTCCAAGATTCTTAAATAGTTCCAATCCTATATTTTATATCTAGGATTACAAAAACCGTAATATCTAAAGCCTAATATCGATGATTCCAAGGCCGTAATGTCTTTCATTTCAATATTCAAAAATAGATGATTCCAAGGCCCTAAAATCGATGATACGAGCATAATCGATGTCTCGAAAGTCTTAAAACCGATTATGAATGTCTACGACTTCAATGGCCAAAAATAAATTATTGACCAAGACCTTAAAATTGAAAATCCCAAGGCAGTAAAACCAATTATAACAAAGCCATAAAATCGATTATTGTAAAGATCTAAAATCAATTATTGTAAAGAACTACAGTCGATGATTCTAAAGTCTTAAAATTGGTGAACCCAAAACTCTAAAATAGATGAAAAAATACCTTAAAATCCATAATTCCAAGGTGCCAAAACGAGGATTTTAAAGCCCTATAATCAATGATTCCAAAACTCTAAAATCAATGATTCCAAGGCCCTATAATCGATGATTCCAAGATTTTGAAAATGTAATATTCCAAGATTTTGAAAATGTAATATTCCGAAATTTTCAAAATGTACCAAGGCCCTATATCGATGTTTCGAAGACTAATATCGATGATTCCAAGATAATATAATCGGTGATTCCAACGCCTTAAATTCGGTGAGTTCAAAAACCCTAAAATCGACGATGCAAAGTGCTAAACTCGTTTATTTCAAGACCCTGGAATTGATTATTCTGAAGCCTTATAATAACCTATGAATCCAAGACCACAAAATCGATGATTCCAAAGCCCCAAAACCAAAGATTTCAATATCCTCGATTCCAAGGCCCTGAAATCGATAATGCAAGAGTCCTAAAAATCTATGATTTCAAGGCCATAGAATCGACGATTTCAAGGCCCTAAAATCGACGATGCCAAGATTTTGAACTCGATTATTCCAAAACTGTAAAATCGATAATCTTGAGGCCCTAAATTCGATTATTTCAAGGTGCTAAAATCAATGATTCCAAGTCCCTATTATCGATGATTCCAAGATTTTGAAAACGTAATATTCCAAGATTTTGAAAATGTAATGTTCCGAAATTTTCAAAATGTAATATTCAAAGATTTTGAAAATTAAAGTTTATATAATTTTTAAAATCAAAAATTGTTTTCAAAATGAAAGATTGCAAAATTTTTAAAATCAAAGAATCCAAGGTTTTCAAAATAAGAGATTTCAAGGTTTGCAAAATCAAAGATAGCAAGATTTTCAAAAATCAAAGTTTTCAAGCTTCAGAATCGCCGATTCTAAGAAATTCCAAATCAAAGATTCAAAAATATTCACAATCATTTATATTCAAAATGAAATATTCCAAGATTATCAAAAAATTATCAAAATCAAATAATCCAGGATTTTCAAAATCAAATATTTCAAGATTTTCAAAATCAACGGTTTTGAATCGAATTTTAAATCAAAATTCCAAAATGTTCAAAATCCTTTGATTTTCATAAAAAAAAGAATGCAAGATTTTTTAAATCAAAGAATCCAAGATTTTTAGGATCAAAGATTTAAAAATATTCAATGTGAAAGATTCAACATCGAGAATTCCAAGATTATCAAAATCAAATATTCAAAGATATTCAGAATGAAAGATTCCAAGGTTTTTGAAATCAAATATCCGAAGATATTCTCCATCCAGTTATTAAATATATTAAAAATAAAAGATTTCAAGGAATTCAAAATCAAAGATTACAAGATTTTTTAAATCAAAGGTCGCAAGATTTTCAAAACCAAAGAATCAAGATATTGAAAATCAAAGCATATAAAATTTTTAAATCAAAGATTCCAAGATTTTTATTAAACGGGATTTCAAGTTTCAAAATTGACGATTACAAAATATTCAAAATCAAAGTTTCTAAGATATTCAAAATGTAATATTGCAATATGTTCAAAATCAAAGATTTAAAGATATTTAATATGACAAAAATTCCAAGGTTTTCAAATTAAAGATTCTGAAATTTACGAAATATATCAATATTTTCAAAATGATTTCACGTTTCAAAATCGACAATTCCAAGATATTCTAAATCAAATTTTGAAGATATTCAATATGACAATGATTCCAAGACTTTCGAAACTTATGAATCCAAGATCAAAGTTAGGTTCCAGATTTCAAAATCAAACATTCCAAAATTTTCAAAACACAAAAATCTCAAATTAACACACTTCAATACTTAAGCAAAATTTTGGTACTTCGTTCTTTCATTCATAATATATTCTATAACTCAAAAACCATTCGATTAATATGAATGGTGTTCTCGAACCATTTGTACTAAATAAAATAATCTTTAAAATTGTCTAACACCAAAATGCCCTACAACAACTCGGTGTACCCATAAATCCTTTCCAAACGCCTTAAATCAACATTAACATTGATACTTCTCATACTAAATATAGTACGTCGTGTCATTTATCATCAACCCTTCGGATGAAAAAAAAAAGGGAAAAATGTTCACCATCCCTTTTCCTGGTGGTGCTGGCGGTTATTTATGGTATATGAGTTCCGTACGTGATACCGAGGTACCGTAATGCGAATTTAATTACATGATTTCTGTTTAGATAATTGTAATTTGTTGTAGTTTTATACCAAGACGTGTTAATAAGGGTTGGATAGTACGGGGGCTAGGGTAAATTTCCGTAAGTGTTTTTGCCTCATCCTCATTCTCTATTATATTTTATCCCTTCAAGTTAATCCTTAAACAAAACTTTGCGAATCCTGACAGCAAAGTGACATAGGTTTTGTATGGACAATTTCTGTCCTAAATCCTAGACTACTCCCTGCTCCTGTATTCCCTAAGGGATGAAGGGCTGTCTGACTATTTTCTGGATGGAGGGACAAATAACTTGACACTTTACTAAGTGAATACACTTGTTCATGCTAAATGGAAGTAAGGATCGAGATAAGGGAAAAGAACAGAAGGCGATAGTTAGAGGCTATTATTTAAAATAGGTTTTTTAATGTTTTTTATATGATGATGATAGCAATATTTTGGACAGATGTACCTGCCTTTCAAAAAAGTAGTCAATTTTTTATTTTGTGAATACAAGTAAAATGTGTTTTGAATCGTTCAATCGGATGCTCCGTTCTCTCAAAATTTGCATTGCCAGTTTTTGCTCAATAACTCCGAACGGCTTAACTTGCCTTCCTCAAAAACTAATTTGCACATCTTTTGTCAATAGGAATGTTTCCGCACATACATACTTATACATACTATATCAAATTTTTCGAAATTCTCTAGAATTATGCCAAAACTACCATTTCAAAATCCCAGACGAATTTTAAAATTCTAGGCTAGTTTCAAAAATCTCAGAAGAGTTTTAAAGATTCACGATGAGTTTTATAAATCCGAGTTCAGTTTTAAAGATCCTAGACGAGTTTCAAAGATCCTAGACAAGTATCAACGATCTAAAACGAGTTTCAAAGATACTAGAGAAGTTTCAAAGAGCCTAGACGAGTTTCCAAGATCCTAGAGGAGTTTCGAAGATCTAAGACGAGTTTCGAAGATCTAAGACGAATTTCGAAGATCTAAGACGAGTTTCAAAGATCTGAGATAGAGATTCAAAGATCCAATACAAGTTTCGAAGATCTAAGACGAGTTTCAAAGATCCTAGACGAGTTTCAAATCATCCTAGACAATCGAATTCCAAAAATCTTAGACGAGTTTCAAAGATCCTAGATTAGTATCAAATAACCTCAACAAATGTTAAAGAACCTAGACAAGTTTCAAAGATCCTAGACGAGTATTAAGAGATCTTAAACAAGCTTCAAAGATTCTGAGAGAAAAAAATATTTTGTAAATCGTTCAAATCGGTTGATCCTCGTTCTCAAAAATTTAAGGTATACCAAAATGTTCAAATATTCAAAGATATTCAAAATAAAAGATTCCAAGGTTTGCAAAATGAAAGATTTTAAAATTTTTAAAAATCGAAAATTCAAATATTTTAAAAATCAAAATTCCAAGATATTTAAAATCAAAGGTTCTAAAATATTCAGAATTTAATAGTCCAATATTTTCAAAATCAAATATTCAACGATATTTAATATGACAAAAATTCCAAGGTTTTCAAAGTCAAAGATCAAGATGAATTTTAAAGATCCTGAAAGAAGAAAATGTTTTCCAAATCATTCAAATCAGTTGATCCTCATTTTCATAACCTTAGAAAAAAAAACTGTATCCATTTTTTCCAAGGTATACCAAAATGTTCAGAAACTTCTGAAACATGAAGATAAACAAAAATTTTCATTCCTTATTTTTTAACAATTTTTATATTGTTTATATTCTTATAAATATTTTGTTACAAGTTTTTTTTCATTTTTTGTTAATTTTCCAACCTCTACTAAACCCAAGAGTCCATATTATCGACCCTTAGGGACGTGTTTGGGTCGAAAAAGTACGATTTGTGTGTCATGAGGTAAAATAAGGTAATATGAAAATTAGAAAACGTTTCCCGCTTACTGAATATTCATGAGATTCACATGAAATTCACGATTCATGAACAGAGTGTCATATTTCAAAGGAAATTGTACGTGTTCTATATAAATATATACATTTATATATACTTTGTAGAGTTTCGAACAAGAATCCAAAAATAATACAAAATAAAAAACAAGAAAAGTTTTTAAAAAAACAATTTCTTTATTTAATTATTTGTTTATTGTCGACGTTTCGGAACTAGGTACGTTCCATCTTCAGGACATCTGTCAAGAAACATGATCTTGATGAGATTTTAGCAAACAATATGTTTAGGAAAAGAAAATAGATTTTTCTTAAATAATGAATTAAATTGTAAAAATATAATAATGTACAGAAATATGATAATATGTTCAAAAAAAATGATAAAAATAAATGAGTGGATTATCAGAACAGGATATTAAACATAATAGAAATTTTTTGAAAGTTATGGAAATTTTTTAAGAAAAGGTTAATGACAAAGTTGAATTAATTACCTGTATGTTTGAATATTTGTTAGCACTTTTTCACTAAACAAGCTTTTTTAAAAAAATGATTTTGTGAGTTAATTTTCCGCCGAATAATTAGATTTTGTAAATCAAAATTACTAAAAAATTTGTCTTTTTTAAAATTATTATTTGAAAACACAAATAATATTGTTCTCTGGATGTTGTTCGATTGGTTTTCGAAAATTAACTAAATGAAACTGGTGTGCCTTTTGTAACACGTGTAAACACTTGAACGAGAGATGTGAGATTGTATGTGTGTGTTTTTATATGTCAGGGTGTGAATACTTAAATTGTTGATCTTAAAAGGAAGTCGATATTAATTGTTTGTCAAAAAGTGTAAAAAATTTAAATATGAATCATGTAATAGGTTGTGATCTGATCTAATGTTGACACTGTTAGAAACATTTATGAGGATGAGACAACTCTCCGCGAATAACCTTCTAAAGATGCAACTTTCGTGATATAAAATCTTTGGAGTGAAATTAAATGAATGGGCGTTTTCTATAGAGTGTTGTACTAGGGTACTTTTGAAATTTTTTTGTTTATGGTGGACCACACTTAGTTCATGTTGTCTCATTCTCTTGTGTACATATTGGGAGGTTTGTCCAATATTGGACAAACCTCCCAATATGTACACAAGAGAATGAGACAACATGAACTAAGTGTGGTCCACCATAAACAAAAAAATTTCAAAAGTACCCTAGTAACAACACTCTATAGAAAACGCCCATTCATTTAATTTCACTCCAAAGATTTTATATCACGAAAGTTGCATCTTTAGAAGGTTATTCGCGGAGAGTTGTCTCATCCTCATAAATGTTTCTAACAGTGTCAACATTAGATCAGATCACAACCTATTACATGATCATATTTAAATTTTTTACACTTTTTGACAAACAATTAATATCGACTTCCTTTTAAGATCAACAATTTAAGTATTCACACCCTGACATATAAAAACACACCACATACAATCTCACATCTCTCGTTCAAGTGTTTACACGTGTTACAAAAGGCACACCAGTTTCATTTAGTTAATTTCGAAAACCAATCGAACAACATCCAGAGGAACAATATTATTTGTGTTTTCAAATAATAATTTTAAAAAAGACAAATTTTTAGTAATTTTGATTTACAAAATCTAATTATTCGGCGGAAAATTAACTCACAAAATCTTTGTTAAAAAAGCTTGTTTAGTGAAAAAGTGCTAACAAATATTCAAACATACAGGTAATTAATTCAACTTTGTCATTAACCTTTTCTTAAAAAAATTTCCATAACTTTCAAAAAAATTCTATTATGTTTAATATCCTGTTCTGATAATCCACTCATTTATTTTTATCATTTTTATTTTGAACATATTATCATATTTCTGTACATTATTATATTTTTTACAATTTAATTCATTATTTAAGAAAAATCTATTTTCTTTTCCTAAACATATTGTTTGCTAAATCTCATCAAGATCATGTTTCTTGACAGATGTCCTGAAGATGGAACGTACCTAGTCCGAAACGTCGACAATAAACAAATAATTAAATAAAGAAATTGTTTTTTAAAAACTTTCTTGTTTTTTATTTGTATTATTTTTGGATTCTTGTTCGAAACTCTACAAAATATACACAAATCCAAGACTCTACCATTCAATATATATATATATATATATATATATATATATATATATATATATATATATATAGATATAATATGCATAATGTATTACGTGCCGGTGTCTTTTGACTTTATAAATCGTAATATACTCAGGTAATATAAATGTATAAAATACGATCTCGTTTTCGTGGAAATTTAAGTAAAATGGATGATGGAATTTATGATCAAGTTGTTATAATAAAGATGCTCTCTTGATGTTATGAATACTTGTACAGGTTATTTTGATGCATATTTTACTTTTGTTGTAAAACTGAACCGTAAAGTTTGTTTTAGGATGATTTGTCGAGATTGGATGCAATTTAAATCAAATTGTTGCGTTTTAGTATATATATTTTATTGGTTTGTTTAGATTCCATTCGACTACTTTTTCTTTAAATTTGAGTCGATTCGGATCTATTCAAATCTATGGAATCAAATGGAATTTTTATACTCGTCTAGTAACATTTCTCTAGAATTTTTGAAACCCATTCCTTAAAATGCGTCTATAAATTTTAAATTTGTCTATGATCCTTGAATATTTTTTGAGATCTTTGAAATCTTATGGAAATCTTTGAGTTCATCTAATTATTTTTAAATTTGTCCTTGATTTTTGAAACTCGTCTAAGATCTTTGAATTGGACTAAGAAGTTTGTCCAGGAATTTTAAAGCTTGTCTGAGAGCTTTGAAGCTTGTCCAAGAGCTTTAAAACATATATAGAGGCTTTAAATCTTGTTTAGTATCTTTGACATTAGTCTTAGATCTTCGAAACTCTTGTAGGATTTCTTTGAAATTTATCGAAAATTTTTAAAAATTGTTTATTATTTTTAAAACTAGTCGAAATTGTTCAAACTCGTCTTGGATATTTAAAACTCGTTTAATATTATTAGACTTACCTAAGATTGTTGAAATTTGTCTTCAATTGTTATTAATTTTAATTTCGTCTAGGATATTTAAATAGAGTTCGTGATTTTTCAAACTTGGCTAAAATTTCTGAAATTCGTGGAAGATCGTGGAGGATCTTTAAAACTCATCTAGAATCTTTACAACTCGTCTAGAATTTTTACAAGTCGTGGAAGATCTTTGAAACTCGTCGAGGATCTTTGGAAATCTTCAAGGATCTTTGAAACTCGTCGAAGATCTTTGAAGCTAGTTTTGGATCTTCAATGCTTAACTAAGATATTTGAAACTCGTCTAAAATTTTTGAAATTCGTATAGAATTTTTGAAAAGTCGTCTAGAATTTTTAAAACTCGTCTAAAATCTTGAAAACTCGTCTAGAATATATATAAAACTCGTCTAGAATCACCGCAAATCATGGAGAATTTGTGAAACTCGTCTAAAATCTTCGATTCTCGTCTAGGATCTTGGATATTTCCTAGAAAACTCGTCTAGGATCTTTGAAACTCGTCTTAGATCTTTGATACTCATCTAAGATCCTTCTAAATTTGTCTCAAATCATTAATACATTTTTAAAATATTTAAAACTCATCTGATATCGTTGAAACTTATGTGGGATCTTTGAAACTTTTCAAAGAGCTTTAAAATTCGTCGAGAATCTTCGATACTTGTCTCAAATCTTTGATAATTTAGAATATTTAAAACTCGTCCGATATCATTGAAACTCGTGAGGGATCTTTGAAACTCGTCTTAGATTTTAGGATCTTCCTAAACTTGTCTCAAACTTTTGATACTCGTTTAAAATATTTAAAACTCATCTGATACCTTTGAAACTTGTATGGGATCTTTAAAACTCGTACAGGTTCTATAAACCGGTCTTGGATCTTCGATACTTGCCTTAAGATCATTGGAAATCATCGAAGATCTTTGAAACTCATCAAGGATCTTTACAATTTTCCTAAGACTCTTGAAATTTGAATAGAATCGTTTAAACTCGTCGAGGATCTTTGAAAATTGACTGAGATCTTCGAAATTTATCTAAAAATTTCAAAAACTGGGCTTCTCTAAGTCGGTGCATGTACTAGAGAATTACAAGTAACTATTTTTTATGCAAGTTTTTCATAGTACTCTTTATATATTTTATACTATATATACTATTTCTAATTACTCTGATAAAAATTTATTTTGATTTTTATTGGTAAGAAGATTTTTTTTAAATCTCTCTAATCTTATTCATATTCCTCCCCCGATTTCGAGTTAAGCTCAAGATTTAACTCAATATTTTTTCCACCGGTTCACCCTAATTCCGTCCCGAAACTTGCTAATTCATATTTCGAAGTTCTCGAAGTTTCCGAAGTTTGGAAAAGCGTACTGTTTTTATCAGGACTGAGTCGGATTAACTAAGAAATCGTGTTTCGCAAAATTAATGAGAAACCACCACCGTCAGTCGGAAGGGAATTAATTATATTCATAAATAGACATAGACATATATATATATATATATATATATATATATATATTATTGTTTAATATGAACAAAACAGCACTCAGATTTGTTTAACACAACTTTATTTTATGATTACAGACGTTTCGAGACTATGGTGTGTCTCATCTTCAGTGTAATTTCAAAAACAGTTACTTATATACTACACATTCTTTAATAACTTATTTAAATTTCATTTAATTTTTGATATACAAAAAACACCAACTATTCCTTGCAATGCTTGACACAGTACTAAAGAAACATATAACACTTACAGAAATATTCTAAACAAATTTGAAGTACTTATATAGATGGAGACAGAGAGGGTATCATTATAATGTAAACAAAAGGAGTGCTATCGCATACAAAATCGATAAAAATGAAAAAACAAATTAATTTATTGAAAAGAATAAGATAAATGAAAAAATTTATAAATTATTAATGATGTTTATATAAGTGTCATGTAAAATATTTGTGTCGGTTCTTAGATTTATGCTATTGTTAGTCCGAACTATTAACATTGATTCTGCCATGCTCCGTTTAAATAAGTCTTTCTCATGGAATAAAATTTGGGGATTGTCAAAATCAAACTTATGGTTGTTGATATTAGCATGATCCACAAGTGTACTTTTAAATTTTTTGTTATCTATTTTTTCACATTGTAATTCATGTTGCCTGAGTCTCTTTTCTAAGTTCTGGCAGGTCTGGCCAATATAAGAGCAATTACAATCCAAACAATTTACTTTATAAACTATATCTTTCTTTTTTGTTAATGGAGTTTCATCTTTAATTTTGGAATATAAAAATTTTAATTGTTTTAATGGAGAAAAAAGTAATACGAATATTGTGTTTTTTGAAAAGTCTTTTTGATAATTGGTTAAAATTATTGTCAAGATATGGAAAATTAATGAAAAAAGTTTTTTCAGGAACACTTGTTTTGCCGGGCTCTTCCAATTTCTTATCAAAAGGTTCAAGTAATTTTGCGACTCTATTTTTAATAATTGGACAAATTAACTTATATGGAAAATTATTGCCAAGTAGGATCGTTTTAACTAATTTTATGTTTGTATCATAAAACAGGGGATCAGATAATAAAATAGCGTGATCTACAAGATTTAGAATGGTAGAAATTTTTATATTGAGAGGAACATGTGAATTAAAATTAATGTATCTCCCGGACCAACTATCTTTTCTGTACCAGTCTGTATAACATACACCGCCTCTATTAATGAGTTTTACGTCAAGAAAATGTAACGTCGAATCATTTTCAAGTTCCTGAGTGAATTGTAAAAAAGAATTGTACTCATTGAATTTGTTGAAAACATTATCTATATCTTTTTTATTAAGTAATATTAATGTGTCATCGACATATCTGAAATAGACCATAGGTTTGGAAGGTAAAGAATTTAAGACATGATTTTCCAAATCTTGTAATACTAAATCCGCCAAAACAGGACTTAATGGGCTGCCCATTGGACAACCTCTCTTCATCGTATAATATTTTTTATTAAAAGTGAAATATGATGCTTTTAAAAGTAATTCTATTCCTGAAATAAAATGTTAATAGTTCGGACTAACAATAGCATAAATCTAAGAACCGACACAAATATTTTACATGACACTTATATAAACATCATTAATAATTTATAAATTTTTTCATTTATCTTATTCTTTTCAATAAATTAATTTGTTTTTTCATTTTTATCGATTTTGTATGCGATAGCACTCCTTTTGTTTACATTATAATGATACCCTCTCTGTCTCCATCTATATAAGTACTTCAAATTTGTTTAGAATATTTCTGTAAGTGTTATATGTTTCTTTAGTACGGTGTCAAGCATTGCAAGGAATAGTTGGTGTTGTTTGTATATCAAAATTAAATGAAATTTAAATAAGTTATTAAAGAATGTGTAGTATATAAGTAACTGTTTTTGAAATTACACTGAAGATGAGACACACCATAGTCTCGAAACGTCTGTAATCATAAAATAAAGTTGTGTTAAACAAATCTGAGTGCTGTTTTGTTCATATTAAACAATTAATATTCGTTCCACTCATATCATAAAATTCTATAATATATATATATATATATATATATATGTATATATATAAGAGTCTGTGACTCTTCCCCTAATACCTTCTCCTAAATCAATCACAAATGAATCAGAAATGTGGAAACACTTGAGAATTACACGTCCACACGATCGGCCAAAACAAATAAAATCCGGACAATAGTCCGGTGAAGAGATTTAGGACTTATATATATATATATATATATATATATATATATATATATTAGGCTTTCGGTAGTGGAGGTAAAAAAGAAATAATACAAGAAAGCAACAGATTTAGTTACCCCGGAACGAAGTGACCGGTAATTGGTAAAATGGATAAAGGAAATCTCTTAGCAGAAACTAGATAAAATTTACCTTGAGTATTGTACTAATATATAAATATTCGGGACACTTTTTTACATTTTTTTGAATAACTCAAAAATTTTGTCTAGGACATTCTGTTTTAGTTAACTTAGCAGAAACTAGATAAAATTTACTAAAATTTGTTATAAACTGTTTTATACTCTTTGGAATAAAATTTTTGAATAGTTTGATCTCGCCCTAATGCATATTGTATATTTACAATATATGGATTCGGGACCCTTTTTTACGTTTTGTTGAATAACTCAAAAATTTTGTCCGGGATATTCTGTTTTAGTTAGCTTAGTAGAAACTAGATAAAATTTACTAAAATTTGTTATAAACTGTCCTATACACTTTAGTACAAAAATTTTTACTAGTTTGATTGCGCCCTAATATATTTTGCATAATATTTACAATATATGGATTCGGGCCATCTTTTTTACGTTTTGTTGAATAACTCAAAAATTTTGTCCGGGATATTCTGTTTTAGTTAGCTTAGTAGAAACTAGATAAAATTTACTAAAATTTGTTATAAACTGTCTTATACACTTTAGTACAAAAATTTTTACTAGTTTGATTGCGCCCTAATATATTTTGCATAATATTTACAATATATGGTTCGGGACATTTTTTTACGTTTTGTTGAATAACTCAAAAATTTTGTCCGGGATATTCTGTTTTAGTTAGCTTAGTAGAAACTAGATAAAATTTACTAAAATTTGTTATAAACTGTCTTATACACTTTAGTACAAAAATTTTTACTAGTTTGATTGCGCCCTAATATATTTTGCATAATATTTACAATATATGGTTTCGGGACACTTTTTTACGTTTTGTTGAATAACTCAAAAATTTTGTCTAGGACATTCTGTTTTAGTTAGCTTAGCAGAAACTAGATAAAATTTACTAAAATTTGTTATAAACTGTTTTATACTCTTTGGAATAAAAATTTTTACTAGTTTGATTGCGCCCTAATATATTTTGCATAATATTTACAATATATGGTTTCGGGACACTTTTTTACGTTTTGTTGAATAACTCAAAAATTTTGTCCGGGATATTCTGTTTTAGTTAGCTTAGTAGAAACTAGATAAAATTTACTAAAATTTGTTATAAACTGTCTTATACACTTTAGTACAAAAATTTTTACTAGTTTGATTGCGCCCTAATATATTTTGCATAATATTTACAATATATGGATTCGGGCCATTTTTTTTACGTTTTGTTGAATAACTCAAAAATTTTGTCCGGGATATTCTGTTTTAGTTAGCTTAGTAGAAACTAGATAAAATTTACTAAAATTTGTTATAAACTGTCTTATACACTTTAGTACAAAAATTTTTACTAGTTTGATTGCGCCCTAATATATTTTGCATAATATTTACAATATATGGTTTCGGGACACTTTTTTACGTTTTGTTGAATAACTCAAAAATTTTGTCCGGGATATTCTGTTTTAGTTAGCTTAGTAGAAACTAGATAAAATTTGTTATAAACTGTCTTATACACTTTAGTACAAAAATTTTTACTAGTTTGATTGCGCCCTAATATATTTTGCATAATATTTACAATATATGGTTTCGGGACACTTTTTTACGTTTTGTTGAATAACTCAAAAATTTTGTCCGGGATATTCTGTTTTAGTTAGCTTAGTAGAAACTAGATAAAATTTACTAAAATTTGTTATAAACTGTCTTATACACTTTAGTACAAAAATTTTTACTAGTTTGATTGCGCCCTAATATATTTTGCATAATATTTACAATATATGGTTTCGGGACACTTTTTTACGTTTTGTTGAATAACTCAAAAATTTTGTCCGGGATATTCTGTTTTAGTTAGCTTAGTAGAAACTAGATAAAATTTACTAAAATTTGTTATAAACTGTCTTATACACTTTAGTACAAAAATTTTTACTAGTTTGATTGCGCCCTAATATATTTTGCATAATATTTACAATATATGGTTTCGGGACACTTTTTTACGTTTTGTTGAATAACTCAAAAATTTTGTCCGGGATATTCTGTTTTAGTTAGCTTAGTAGAAACTAGATAAAATTTACTAAAATTTGTTATAAACTGTCTTATACACTTTAGTACAAAAATTTTTACTAGTTTGATTGCGCCCTAATATATTTTGCATAATATTTACAATATATGGTTTCGGGACACTTTTTTACGTTTTGTTGAATAACTCAAAAATTTTGTCCGGGATATTCTGTTTTAGTTAGCTTAGTAGAAACTAGATAAAATTTACTAAAATTTGTTATAAACTGTCTTATACACTTTAGTACAAAAATTTTTACTAGTTTGATTGCGCCCTAATATATTTTGCATAATATTTACAATATATGGTTTCGGGACACTTTTTTACGTTTTGTTGAATAACTCAAAAATTTTGTCCGGGATATTCTGTTTTAGTTAGCTTAGTAGAAACTAGATAAAATTTACTAAAATTTGTTATAAACTGTCTTATACACTTTAGTACAAAAATTTTTACTAGTTTGATTGCGCCCTAATATATTTTGCATAATATTTACAATATATGGTTTCGGGACACTTTTTTACGTTTTGTTGAATAACTCAAAAATTTTGTCCGGGATATTCTGTTTTAGTTAGCTTAGTAGAAACTAGATAAAATTTACTAAAATTGTTATAAACTGTCTTATACACTTAGTACAAAAATTTTTACTAGTTTGATGCGCCCTAATTATTTTGCATTAATATTTACAATATATGGTTTCGGGACACTTTTTACGTTTTGTTGAATAACTCAAAAATTTTGTCCGGGATATTCTGTTTTAGTTAGCTTAGTAGAAACTAGATAAAATTTACTAAATTTGTTATAAACTGTCTTATACACCTTTAGTACAAAAATTTTTACTAGTTTGATTGCGCCCTAATATATTTTGCATAATATTTACATATATGGTTTCGGGACACTTTTTTACGTTTTGTTGAATAACTCAAAAATTTTGTCCGGATATTCTGTTTTAGTTAGCTTAGTAGAAACTA
>NW_020536999.1:5771706-5802940 GCF_003426905.1 Ctenocephalides felis | reverse complement strand
ATTTGTACATTTGTTGAATATAACCGAGTAATAAATTATTTAGTAAATATGTGACTTGTGCTCAGACTATTATTCAAAAATGCAATTTTGTAAGAGTATAACAAATGTACTTTTTTTAGTATAAATTTTGTTAAAACTATAGCGTTTGTTTTAGAATGTTGTAAATTTAATATATTATTCATCAATACTTATTTCAAATTTAAAAAATATAAAAATACGAGTTTCATTAGTTAGTAACAAGAAATTATTATTTTAGTAACCGCGTACTATAGTAACACTACATACTTTTGCATTTGTATTAATTTTGTATTAGAATATTAATATTTTGTATGAAGTCAAATATTGGATATGTTTTTAAAAAAATCTTAAAACATCTGGAAATAACTGCAGTACAAAAATATTGAATTTTAATTTAGTAAATATTTGTAAATTAAAATTAAATTTGACACTTGGATTTGGATGATTTGTCAAATTAGTTTCGAAATATTGTATAGGCTCTGAAGTTTGTACTAGATAGTTGTAAATTTAGTATGATATTCCACAATACTTGTTTTAAATATTAAAAATATAAACATAGTAAATATCTCAGTTAGTAGCTAGAAATTAATAATTTACTTGGCAAGTGTCTACATTTTTCTTCAAACGCTCTACATCCTGCACCTATATAAACTTTATATTAAAACAATAATTTTTTGTATGAAACCTAATATTGTATATATTTTTTAAAAAATCTATAGACCCTATAAAAAAATCTAAAAACAAAAAATATTAAATATTAAGCATAAAAACTATAAATTTTCAATAAATACTATGCGACAGTTCCAACAACTTTTTTTTCTGCATTTCTAGATTTTTAAAACCCTTAGTGCAAAGATTTTTTTACAATATTAGCATTTGTACTAGAACGCTGGAAATTTTATTTTATATTCTACAATACTTGTTTTAAATTTAAAAAATATAAAACTAATAGTTTTTGTAGGTAGTAACGAGAAATAAATAATTGAGTTAACAAGTGTCTGTTTCTTCAAACGCTTTATATATTTTGCACCTGTATGAACTTTATATTAAAACATTAATTTTTTGTATGAAACCTTATGTCGTATATATTTTTAAAACCCCATAAAATGAACCCCATAAAATAACTTAAGAACAAAAACCATTAAATTTTTAACATAAAAACTATAAATTTTGAATAAATACTATGCATCAGAACATTTTTTGTCTGCATTTTTTGAGTATCAAACCCTCAGTGCAAAGATTTTTTTTACAATATTAGCATTTGTACTAGAATGCTGAGAATTTTATATAATATTCTACAATACTTGTTTTAAATACTAAAAATATAAAACTAATAGTTGTAGGAAGTAACTAGAAAAAAATAATTTAGTTAGCAAATGTCTACATTTTTATTCAAACATTTTGCACCTGTATAAACCTTATATTAAAACATTAATTTTTTGTATGAAACCTTATGTTGCATATATTTTTAAAAAAAATCTGTAGACTCTATAAAATAGCTTTAGAACAAAATCTATTAGATTTTTAACAAAAAAAACTATAAATTTTGAATAAATATTATACGACGGTTTCAACAACTTTTTTGTCTGCATTTTTAGAGTATTAAAACCCTTAGTGCAAAGATTTTTTTTGCAATAACTAGAATGCTGAAAATTTAGTATGGTATTTTGCGAAACTTGCTTCAAATATAAAATTAAAAGATTTTGTAGGTAGTAACGAGTAATAAATAATTTGCTTAGCAAGTGCCTACATTTTTCTTCAATATTACTCTACATTCTACACTTATATAAAATTTATATTAAAACATTAATTTTTTGTATGAAACCTAATATTGTATATATTTTTAAAATAATCTATGAACCTTATAAAACAACTCTAGTCCCAAAAAATTAAAATTTTACCACAAAAACTATAAATTTACATTTTTTATATTTATATAATATGAAACATTTATTTCATATATTTACATGTCCAATTTTTGCAACAAATTTTCGTCCCCAGTTGCGATTTTCGCAAATTACCCCTAAACTAAAGACAAAAGATGATGAATATATATAATAATGAAAACAACAATTTCAATAGAATTTGATCTAATTGTCTGTTTCGTAGTAAATTGACATAGTATTCATAATTTTAATGAGTTTTGGCGTCGGCTATTAAAACTTTCCTAATGGGATGGCCGCAACTCCATTGTCGATTGTTATAAAAGACTTTTGAAATATTATAATTTGATATTTTGTACTCTGAAATAATTTATTGAGTTCATTAAAATAATTATTTTCATACTAAATTTTCAACATTCTGGTACAACCCTCATATTGTAAAAAATTCGTTGCACTAAGGGTGTAATACTTTAAAAATGCGGAGAAAAATGTTTTTCGGACCGTCGCATAGTATTTATTAAAAATTTATAGGTTTTATGTTTAAAATTTAATGTTTTTTGCACTAAAGTTATTTTATGGGGTCTATAGATTTTTTTAAAAATATATACCACATAAGATTTCATACAAAAAATTGATGTATTATATATAAAATTCACATGAAAATGTAGAGTGTTGTATTGCTAAAATTCAACAAATCAAATGCGAACACCTTGTTACTAAATAATTTATTTCTCCACACCAAAAACCAAAATCAGCATTTTTATATTTTTTAAATTTAAAACAAACATCTATTATTACCATGTAAATTTTTTACCATCCTACCACTTACGAATACCCAAATATAATTTTTTTCCCAAAAACAAATTCCAATACAATTTTCTTCTTTTCCAGGTAAGCACTAAAGAATTTTTGTTCTCGTCAAGATAGTGAGTACAAAATATTTATTTATTATTTTTTTACTGAACCTACAGCTATATAACATATTCTAATATTTATAGCTACATCATAGCTATCCTTCTATATCCTTTGTATAAAAGATTTATATCCTGGTAAAGGTAATATTTGATTTTAATAAATTTTTGTAAACGCGAACACAAAAGCATCGCTCTGAATACCGATGGAAGGAATAGTGGGAGAGCTGGTGGAAGAATTGTAAAGGATAAATGATTTTATATATTCAATTTTTTTTTTAAATTCTTACTTGAGTTGCATAAGTATTTACACTTTTAGACGGTTGTATTGATTTTTATATAATTAACTTTATTGTGTAAATGTTTATTTGTTAATTATATTATTTAATCAAATGTTTCATAAATTTTAAGAATCGCACATTTTGGACATCACACACATCTCACAAATTTTTCTTATCTCAGCAAATTTAATTACTTCGCAATTTTGCTTTTATTTTAGGTTAATTATATCCCACAATCTCACAGAATTTCATCATGATCCTCACAATTTTCATACATTTTCTACTTACATTTTACATTTGATCTCACACATTTTTGAACAATTCTAATATTTTACAAGTCTCACCTGACTCATATGAAATTTACATCTCACAGAATTTCACAAATTTCACAATCAAACTTTCAACAAATTTTATATATTTTATACATCTCACATGTCTAAATATTCTTAGCAATTTTCTTTATCAAAAAAAAGAACACTATTTTATCAAACCTCTAACAATTTTACAAATCTCACATTTCTCACAATTCAATTATATTTTGATTATGGTAATATTTAGGAGTAGGACACATGTATTTTATCTCAGAAATCCCATTTATTTTGTAATTATCACATTTACTTCAAATCTTACAAAATTTAACAAACCTCAAGACAGTTTATTAAGTTATTTTTCATTTTTCAAAATCTCACAAATATTTTTTAACTTATAATTAGAAATCTCACCAAATTTCAGCAATTTTATTAATTTTGTAGTTATTATATTAATTAAATTTTACAAATATTCATTATTTCAGCAATCATATTTATTTTAAATCTCGCATGATATAACAAATCTCACAGTCTCTTTAGATGTGAGATATTGCACATATCTCACAAATTTATATCCTAGCAATTTTATTAATTTTGAAATTATTATATTCATTTCAAATATCACAAATCTTTCTTATCTTACCAATTAAATTTTTATAAATCTCACAAAATTTGACAAATCTCACACTCACTTTTGATATGTATTACACATATCTCACACATTTTCATCTCAACAATTTCATTTATTTCGGAATTATTATATTTGAATAACGTTTATTTTAAATCTCATAGAATTTCACAGATCTCACAGTCGCCTTAGATGTGAGATTTTACACATATCTCACAAATGTTATTCATTTTAAAATTATCCCTTTTATTTCAAATGACACAATTTTTTCTTGTCTTAGTAAACTTATTTATTTTATGACATCTCACAAATATTGTGCGATTTCAACAAATCCGTCTTATCGCAAAGAAATTCACTCACTTTTTTTAAAATAACACTTTTATTAAGTAACAATCTTAACTCTTACACTTCACAGATTTAAATAAATTTCACAAATCTCACCTATCTCACAAATTGCACACATCTCAAAAATATGTGTTATCTCATCAAATTTGTATACTATATTTCATACTAATCAATAAAATAATTTATACACATATATTTCATAAATCTTATCTCATACATCATACAGACTTGGACAAATCTCACAAATCTCACTTATCTCACAAATAGCACACATCTCACATATTTTACTTATCTCAGCAAATTTACTTATTTTTGTAAATTACCTATATTATATAACAATTTTATGTCATACATATCATAGACTTTGATGAATCTCACTTATATCACAAAATGCACATATCTCACAAATCTGGTTTATCTCAGCAAATTTACTTATTTTTGTAAATCACTTATATTCAATAACAATTTTATCTCATACATCTTACAGTTTTGAACAAATCTCGCAAATAGCACACATCTCACAAATATGTTATCTCAGCAAATTTACTCATTTTTGTGAGTTTTATACATAACAACCTCATCGTATACATTAAGACCAACCCACAACATATCTCACAAATCTCACAGATCTTACAGATCTCACTTATCTCACATATAGCACATATCCCACAAATCTATGCTTTCTTTATTTAGTAACAATTTCATCTCAAGTATCTCACAGACTTGAGTAAATCTCACATATCTCACAATTAGCACATATCTCACAAATCTGGTTTATCTCAGCAAGTTTTCTCATTTTTGTAAATCACCTATATTTCATAACAATTTTATCTCATGCACTTCAAAGATTTGTCCAAAATCTCACAATTTTTTTGTATCTCACTCATCTCACTAATTATATATCAGCAATTTTTTTTTTTTTTAAATCATATTCTCTTAATATTGATAATATATCTTAATATTTGATGAATAAACAACCAAAATGCATTTTAAGACTTTGTATTTTGTTCTCACAATTTTTTTTTTATATCAGAGGCTATTTATTAGAGCAAGTATAATTTCTAATTTCCCAGCTCCCTGTCTATGAAGCTCGCTCTCCGAGCCGAGAGAAGAGAGCTCTATGGATTTTGATTATCGGAAGAAAAATGCATTTCATGTCCAAAACAGATTACCTGCGGCTTTGATACCGAGATTTCCCATAAAATCATAAAATCCATGAAAGGGGAAGCGATATTAAAAATCTTTCAGGAAAATAATATTACATAAGATACACCATAAAATAGAAAAATATATAAAAAAAATAAAAAATTGCAAGAACAAAATATTTTGTTATAAATATTTTATCTTGACTGTATTTTAAATTGTGTATCCTAGGCACTTGACTGTTCTGTTTTTATTTCCAAATTCCTGTAACGATTTTCGCAATTTGCATAAACACATCTACGAGAAAAAAGGATTTAAAAGTTACTTCGGGCGTAAAAAAAACGCTGACAAGGTTTATTGCTGAGACACTTCTTCGTTAGACCGAGCGCTAGTGAAAAAATTGTGAAAAACCTTTAATTTACTAAAGTATTTATATCAGTTTTTATTTTTTCTTACGGACACTCAAAGTAATTGTTCAAAAAAAATTATTAAAAAATATTTATGTTTTAAGTTCTGAACATTTCCGGCTTAGTTTAGGAAATAGGTGTGTGTATGTGCTACGGTATGTGTGTGCGGATACAATCTTTAATTGTCGATTGCAGGGGAACGCGTTAACGGATTTGAATGATTCAAAAAACATTCGATTTGTATTGATGGAGAGCTTTGTTGATTAAATTTTAGCAAAGGCAGGTCTGGACGTTTTGAAGATACGGAGCAAAAAGTCTAGAAACCAGAAATTCGGTTTTTTGAGAAATTGTAAAAAACTTTAATTTAATTTGAAATTTACAAGAGGGTAGTAGGGTCAGTTAGAGGAATTGCCAAAAAATTCATTTGTGAAATATTTACGTTTCAATTTCTGAACATTTCGGCTTAGTTTAGAAAATAGGTGTGTGTATGTGCAACGGTATGTGTGTGCGGATACAATCTTAAATTGTCGATTGCGGGAGAACGGATTAACGGATTTCAATGATTCAAAAAACATTCGATTCGTATTGATGAGGATCTTTGCTGATTAAAATTTGCCGAATGCAGGTCTAGACATTTCGGAGACACGGAGCAAAAAGTGTAGAAACTAGCAATTCGGTCTTGGGAGAAATTGTAAAAAATCTTTAATTTAATTTGAAATTTACAAGAGAGTAGTAGGGCCAGTTAGAGCAATTGCCAAAAAAATTCGAAAACAAAATATTTACGTTTCAATTTCTGAACATGTCGGCTTAGTTTAGAAAATAGGTGTGTGTATGTGTTTTGGTACGTATGTGCGGATACAATCTTAAAATGTCGATTGCATGCGAACGGATTAACGGATTTGAATGATTCAAAAAATATTGGATCTGTATTGATGAGGAGCTTTGCTGATGAGTTTTTGGCACAGGCAGTTTCGGACGTTTCGGAGATATGGAGCAAAATCTCTAGATAATGTCAATGCAGTTAGAAAATTAGTGCATGTATGTGCTTCGGTATATATGTGCGGATACAATCTTCATTTGTCGATTGTGGGCGAACGAATGAACGGATTTGAATAATTCAAAAAACATTCGATTCCTCTTGATAAGGACACTTGCTGATGAGGTCCGGACATTTTCGAGATACGGAGCAAAAAGTGTAGAAACTGGCAATGCGGTTTTAGAGAGAACGGAATGTCTGATTTGAATCATTTAAAACACATTATACTTGTATTGATGGAGTGAAAAACTGGTTAGATTTTTGAAAGGCAGGTTTAGCGGTTTTGGAAGTATAGAGAAAAAACTACAACAAAAATTATGTGTGGTCGAAATGATCATCACAAATCAACACGTTGACTTAGTAATTGAATGAATTTTTTTCTAATTTTTTTTTATTTATATTGAGATTTTTCTTACTATTTTTACCCCAGCTCTCCGTCTATCCACTGCATAGATATAAAGACACTCTCTTACGACTGACGCTAGAAAAAAGCTAAATCGACTGTTTTTGTATCGTATTTGCGTTTTTTTCGTTTGTTTTGTGGATTTATTGTACACCACAGATTTATAGCTATTACAGATACTTTTTGCCATCGTATAAACCAGTTGTACTATATATAGTACTGCAGTTTTGTTCATAATGCGCTTATTTAGTATATAGTGCGTTTTTATAGTATAACTCTTGTAACTTTTGAACCGTTTATTTGAGGCAAACCAAATATTTTGCAAAATTCGTATAAAATTTAATTGTCTATAATTTTGTTTAATACTATAGTATCTTAAAACAACTCCCTATACTTTAAAATAGCTTTCAAACAATCTAAACCAGTGTTTCTTTCTCCCTAATGAATTATATTACTGTTTCCCCCAATTCAATAAGTATAAATCAAACTGGGAAAGTAAAAAGAAAAAAAACTTTTTCGTTTTAAAAAGGATGAGAAAGGATGTCTCAATAAGCAAACGAGACACAAAAAAACTTTTTTTATTAGAAAATAAATCCTCGGACGATCCGAAGGATATTTATGACGAGAGTTCTTCGTGACAGGGTTCAGGAATTTGTAGCAATTATTTTGAATTATTGATTTTTTGTACATATATTGTGAGAAAGTTGTGGATTGTAAGTATACAGTAAAATAATAGATATATTTAGGTGTAAGGTATTGGAATTATAGGTTTGTGTGTTAATGCGTGTGGCCTGAGGAGCTTGTTAAACTTTAACATTTTTCTTAAAGGGCTCGACAATGTGTTGCTATTTTTGTCAGTTATTGATTTTTTGCAAAATATTTTGTGTGAGCGCTAGGAATTTTGAGTATGCAGTATTATACTAAGCATACTTATGTATAATAAGTTACAATTATAGCATCATATATTTTGAATTGTGCCCTGAGGAGCTCATGAAACTGAACAATTCATTTTGAGAGTTCTGAACTATTGCGGATTATTGATTTTTGTGCAAATATTTTGTAAGGCAGCTAGGAATTTTAAATATGCAGAATTATACTAGATATACTTATGTATAATATGTAATAATTATAGCATCATATATTTTGAATTGTGCCCTAAGGAGCTCATGAAATCTTACAATTTGCTTTGAGGGGTTCAGAATTTTGTAACATTTATTGTGGATTATTGATTTTTTTCCAAATATTTAGTGAGGTGGCTATGAATTTTGAATATGCAGTATTATACTAGAGGTACCTATGTATGATATGTTACAATTATAGCATCATATATTTTGAATTGTGCCCTGAGGAACTCATGGAACCTTAGAATTTGTTTTATGGTATTTGAAATTTCCTGGCAATTATTTAAGATTATTGATGATTTGAAAATATTTTTTGAGGCAGCTATAAATTTTGAGTAAACAAGTTTATACTAGAAATACTCGTGAGTAGTATATTAAATTTAGAACATTAAAGAACAAAAATTGTGCTATGACAAGCTCATCAAACTTTAACATCCGATATGATGACTCCTGAAATTCGTCGCTAATATTGTGAGCTACCAATATTTTTTCAATTATTTAGTGAGAGAGCTATAAATTTTAAAAATGCAAAATCATACTAGATCTAGTAGAGTATACTATACTAGATTTATAGCAACTTTTGTATCACGAGGAGCCCAAGAAACCTAAAAATTTAACTTCAAAGGTTCAAAAATTGGTTGCACTTTTGATGATCTGTTGATTTTACACAAATATTTAGTTATGGAGCTATAAATTTTGAGTATACAGCTTTATGCTAGATATACCAAATTATAGTATATTGAATTTAGAGCATTGTAGGATGAATATTGTGCCCTGACCAGCTCATCAAACTTTAATATTCATTATGATGACTCCTAATATATCTTGCTATTATTGTGAGCTATAAATATTTAGTGCGAGAGCTTTAAGTTGTGAGGATGCAAGTTCATAACAGATATACTAAAGTATAGTATATTAAATTAGGAGCAAGGTAGGATGAATAATGTGCCCTGACAAGCTCATCAAACTTCAACATCATTTATGATGACTCCTAATTTCAGTTGCTATTATTGTGAGCTATAAATTTTACACAAATATTTAGTGAGGGCGCTATAAATTTTGAGTATTCAGCTTTATACTAGACATACGAAAGTGTACAATATTAAATTTTGAGTATTACAGCACAAATATTGTGCACTGAAAAGCCAATCTAATTACAAATTTCATTATCAAGGGTTCAGAAATTTGTTGCACTTGGTGTGAATTATTGGTTAAATTTTTGAGTTTTTAGAATATTAAATTATTGAGTCTTACAATGATAAGTTATTCAATTTTAAATTTAAAAATTCTTAAGTCCGCTATTTTAATTTGTAAAGTACAAGAATTTAAAGGTGTAAGACTCAAGAATTTAAGATTACTTTATTCCAAAATTTCGAATCGGAATTTTAAATTCTTAAGTGTTAATGTAAAAATTATCGGTACCTAATCTTTAGCTTCAAAATTGTAAGTTTGTGAATCATGAATTTATTTTCAAACTTGGTATTTTCTTTCGTTAGAGAACTTAAACAAAAAAACAATATTAACCAAAATATTCTTTACCTTATAAGCTCTCCCACTAATTTTATATGACACACTTTTCCCTGTTAAACGATAACTGAATTTCCACGAAGAAAAGAAAAACACAAAAGATAAAAAATAAAAACTTCTAAATTTATGTGAATATAAATGACAGAAATCTGTTTTATGCGTAAACTTCGTCGACATACGTCGGAGATAATGACGTTTTTGTTGGATATAAAAAAGTTTTGAAGAATAATAAATCAGAAAAAGCGACGAGGTGATTTCTGCCATGATTGAATCGGAAACAAAGTAATATAAATATATGTTGGTAATAAAATTTTATTTTGCCCTCAGCGCTCGGTCTAATTCCCTAATACACAATTTCTGTAATAAATAATTGCTAAATCAATTAAACAAACTCGTGAATTAGTTCCGAGCTCAACCATTGGTCAAAATGTTGCACCAATAATCTTTTAACCAATAGCAAAACGTGTACCTTCACCTCACATCACAATTATTCTGTTTGTAATTATCTTAAATCAATTAATTATTACAATTCGATTACCAGTTGTGTTCAAAGCCTAATGATTGGTTAAAGAAATTGAAAGCCGGCACGTCCGACCAATAGAAAAATAAGGAACGTGAATTGGTACAAAATTACTTTGCTATGTTTCGATTCGAATAACACGTGCCTGTAACAAAATGTAGGAAACGTGATCGGAAAAACTCACATTGAAAATGTGAGAAGAAAATATAAGTAAAAAAATGTATTAGAAGTGGAAATAATTTATAAAAGTGGAATAAGAGTGTTTGATGGATTTTATCTTATTATTTTATGTAGTGCTGAGATAATATTTTGGGTTCTGTTTGAAGGTTTTGAAAGAAAATCAAGAAGTGAGCAAAATTTAATTTATTGCACCAAATTTTTACAAAAATTTAAAAATATTTTGAACAAATTATACTTTGGCGTGTCTAGCATGATTGTGCATACTCAAAACTTATAGCGCCCTCACTAAATATTTGTGTACGAGCAATACTGCACAAAAAGTGCAACAAATTTTTGAACCCTTGAGAATAACTATTAGAAGTTATTAGATTCCTCAGTGCACAAAATTTATTCAAAAATACCACAAACTCAATATAGTATTGATATACTATACTATGTCAGAGTATAAACCTGCATACTCTGAACTTATAGCTCCCCCACTAAATTTTTGTTTTTTTTTTTTTTTTTAAGTTCTCTAACAAATAAAATATCAAGTTCAAAAATGATCTTATAATTTACAAACTAACAATTTTGAAGCTCAAAAATTTAAAAAATTTTAACTGCCGATAATCATATTTAAATTAAAACTCAAAAATTTTAAATTCCTGACTCGAAATTTTGGAATAAAGTAATTTTAAATTTTTGTGTTTTACAAATTAAAATAGCGGACTTAAGAATTTTTAAATTTAAAACTCAAGAACTTATCATTCAAGACTCAAGAATTTAATACTTCAAAAATTTAACTATAAGACTCAAGAATTTAAAAATCTAAACTCAAAAAATTAAAATTCCAAAGCTCAAGAATTTAACATTTTAAAACCCGAGAATTTAAAACTACAAGACTCAAGAATTTAAAACTTCAAGACCCAAGAATTTAATATCCCAAAACTCAAGAATTTAACTATAAGACTCCGGAATTTAAAATTCCGAAACTCGAGAATTTAATATTCTGAAACTCGAGAATTTAATATTCTGAAACTCGACAATTTAATATTATGAAACTCGAAAGAATTTCAGAAGAATTTAAAACGCAATAGTTTAAATTTGTAATTCAAAAATGTAAAAATTGTGAGATTCAGAATTTTAATAAGATGCGACTCAAGAATTTAAAATTGTAAGATTCAATAATCTAAAATTTTAATACTCGAGAATTTAAAATTGTAATAATAAATATTTCAATCGAAAGTCTCAAGAATTTAAAGTTCTAACACTCAGCTGTTTCAGGAGCAAAGTTCCAGAATTTCGAGTGAAGAATTTATAATTGTTAAGCTCAAAAATTTATGGCCGTAAAAAATGGAAATTTATTATTGCAAGCCTCACTAATTTCATATGTCAAAACTCAAGAATTTAAGATTATAAGACTGAATGATTTGAAACGAAAATCATTGTAATTTAAAATTATAAAACTCATATTTAAAATTGGAAAAAATCAAGAATTTGAAATTGCAAGACTCGAAAATTTAAAATTCCAGGACTGCAAAATTTTGAGTGTAAATCTAGGAAATTAATAATATACTAATACTAATAAGAGTCGGAAATTTTAAAGGGCAAGACTAGAGAATTAAAAATGTCAAGACTTTGGAATTTAAAATAGCAATACTTCGGAATTTAAAATCGCAAGACTCAGGAATATAAAATGACAAAAATCGGGAATTTAAATGGCGAATATTGCAGATTCAGATATATAAAATTGTAAGTTTCAATAACTTAAAACTGCAAAACTTATATTTAAAATCGAAAATCTCAAGAATGGCAAGAATCAAGAATTTAAAATCATACTACTGCAGAATTTTAAGAGTTTAAAATTGTAAAACTCGAAAATTTAAACCTGGAAAATTTAAGAATTTGAGGCAGACTTAAGAATTTAAATTTGATAGGTTCAACAACTTCAGCAAGATTCGCTTTTTTAAAATGACAAGACTCGAGAATTTAAAAAGGCAAAACTCGAGAATTCTAAATTTCAAGACTAGAGCATTTAAAAAGACTAGACGAATATTGCAGATTTAAAAATTTAAAATGGTAAGTTTCAATAATTTTAAACTGTAAAACTCATATTTGAAATCTAAAATCTCAAGAGACTCAAGAATTTAAAATCACACAGCTGCAGAATTTTGGACTACTCTTAAAAGTTAAAATTGTGACACTCGAGAATTTATCCTGGAAAATTTAAGAATTTGAGCCAGACTCAAGAAGTTAAATATAGACTCAATAATTTAAGCAAGATTTGTTTATTTAAAATTACAAGACTCGAGAATTTAAAATTTTAAGGCTAAAGAATTTAAAAGGACGGGACGAATATTGCAGAAATTTAAAATTCTAAGTTTCAATTATGTCAAATTGTAAAACTCATATTTGAAATCGAAAATCTCAAATTCAACAATTCAAGCAAGTCTCGTTTATTTAAAACGGCGAGACTCAATAATTTCAAATTTCCCTCTTAAAATTTAGGATCGTGTATACTTTACCTTTACCTTTACCTTCAATGCTCGAACATATATAGGGAAACGTTGCCCCGGCACAAAAGCAGTAATTGCTAAATAACGCATGCAATATTTATGGCAAATGTCCCCTGTGCGCCGACCGCCCACCTCAAACCCAACCCCCAAAAGGTCGTCGCGTTCGGAAATAGCCACACGCGGACGGACGGACTATCGTGTTTTTGAATCGATACTTCTCGGCACCGAATTAGATGAGGTGAAGCAGTGGTAGTAGTTAAAAGGTAGTCGACACATGACGAGTATAATCGTCAAAGATAAAAAATACGATACACAACTAAACAAACTAAATACAAACTAAATTTTACTGTGAAATGAACATACGTAATGAAGTTGCATTCAAGTCACTTGTCTATATCACCCTTCGAGCTCTCTGTCTATTATCGTTTCAAATATTCATCGTGTAACCGTTCAGGAGCAGATGTTACGCCGTTACGATGTTACGTCGACCATGTCCTCCCAAAGATACTCTGCTGCTCCATTTCCTTCTAAGTTCTGCTCCAATATATATATATATATATATATATATATATATATATATATACATATCCTGGATAGGTGTATCTGATTACCAAATCGATTTTTGAGTATAGGCCTATTTTTAAGTAACATAATACATGTAAAAAATTAATGAGAATTGAGATTCATGCAAAACATGTTAATCTATTTGCCGTGCGATCAGGCGTATTTTACATATAAGGAAGCAAGGAAGAATCTTATGATAACTGCACTAGGGTTTGTCGGTTTTCATAAACCGTTTTTTTATGAAAATTATGGAATTCGAAAACCGTTTTTTTAATGAAAAAAGTCGGTTTTTACTGTATAAATGAAAAATGACAACTATAGCCAAATATAAAGATAGATGAAAGCGTTTTGATTCTTGAAATCATATCGTTTCAATAGCATTTGGAATCTTATCAGTCTGCAATGGTTCCCAGAAAGGTTTTGTATATATTAATTCAGATTTTTATACTAGTGTTTATATTAATTTAGATTTTTATACCAGTGTTTATATTAATTTAAATCAGTGTCACTTCTTCTTGAAAAAAAGAACTTATAGTCCTAGAAGCCACAAATGAAAGAACAAAAAACTTAGAATTATTATATCAGGCTCTAAAATCAATTAAGCTTAATTCGGTCGAAAGTATGAGAGTATTTTCTATTTCAGGAAATTTGTGAGTAAACAAAGGGCACGTCTATGTAGAAATTCTATAGACGTTCTCAGTTTTTTGCAATCGCATTTTATTAAACAAAAAAAAATAATTAGAATATTTAAAATTAATTAATTAAAATTGCTCGGAATAGAAAATACTCGAGCCTTTGTTAACTTATTTGTTTTTAAAAGTAAAATTGATATTAACAAGAATGTATCAACATGTATCTAATTTTTTTTAATTTTTTTTAAATTTAATGAATGTTTTTTATTAGAAATGTATTATATTTATTTATTCGAGAACTTTCTTTTCACTATCATATAAATATTTTCATCCTTATGATGCATGAATAACGAATAATTATTTTCAAAGTTATTTATTCAAGATAAACTATTATTTTTTAGTTCAACTAATTAAAATTAAAATAATTTTGTTTACTAATGAACAATAAATAAATTCAAACAAATGCTACTCTAAATTACACTAAATTTGCGGATAAATTACAGAATATTCGAGCAAAAATTTATTTTCTATATAAAATTCGAAAACCGGCTAAAACCGGTTTTTTAGTAAAATTAAAACTCTAAAACCGGTTTTCTGAAATGTCGGTTTTTGTATAAACCCTAAACTGCACCATCTAGAATTTTGTTATCATAACATTGTTTCTTGTTTATTTGTATGTAAAATACGCCTGAATGTATGTATTGTCCAATCGTCCAGTCGTGCTGTTAATAGAATTAAAATTCGAATCGCAAATTGAAATCGATTGGAGCGAATCGAAAACGCATTAGCTTCGATCCATATCGTTCGGTTCATCGGTCCACTACACTCCCACTTTACTCTACTCACTCTACTCTACTCTATTCCACTCTACCTGTATATATAAATATATATATATATATATATATATATATATATATATATATAATAGTGTGAGTGCAGTTATGGTAAAGGTTTGCGAAATATTGGCCTAAAAACATATAAATATATTGCATTCTGTGTTCTTAGAATTTTAAATTCTTGAGTCTTACAATTTTAAATTTTGAATTTTGCAATATTAAATTTTTGTGTCTTACAATATTAAAGTATTGAGTCTTCTAATTATGAATTCTTGCGTTTTGCTCTCAAAATTCTGCTGCTCAGCAATTCTAAATTTTCGAGTCTTTCAATATAAAATTCTTGAGTTTTCTATTTCAAATATCTAAATACTGAAATTATTGAGTCCTTCAATTTTATAATATTGTCTCTTGTTTTAAATTCTTGAGTTTTAGAAATATTAAATTACTGAGTCTCTTAATTATAAATTCTTGCGTGTTGCCCTCAGAATCTACTGCTGTGCAATTCTAAATTCTCGAGTCTTGCAATTTAAAATTCTTGAGTCTTGCAATTTAAAGTTCTTGAGTTATTCAATTTCAAATCTCTAAGTTTACTTAAATTCTTGTCAAACAATTTTATAATATTGTGTTCTATTTTAAATTCTTGAGTCTCAAAATTCTGCTGCTCTGTATTTCTAAATTTTCGAGTCCTGCTATTTAAAACTTCAGAGTGTTTCAATTTCAAATATCTAAGTTTACTTAAATTCTTGAGTTTTACAATTTTATAATATTGTTTCTTATTTTAAATTTTTAAGCCTCACAATATTAAATTTTTGAGTCTTACAATTTTATATTATTGAGTCTCACAATTATAAATTCTTGCGTTTTGTTCTCAAAATCAGCTGCTGTTTAATTCTAAATTCTTGAGTCTCACAATTATAAATTCTTGCGTATTGCTCTCAAAATTCTTTAGTCTTGAAATTTAAAATTCTCGAGTCTTGCAATTTAAAATTCTTGAGTCTTGCAATTTAAAATTCTTGTATCTTGCAAAATTACTGAGTTTTTCAATTATAAATTCTTGCGTTTTGCTCTAAAAATTCTGCTGCTGTGTAATTCTAAATTCTCGATATTAGCAATTCAAAACTCTCGATTTTTCAAACCTCCAAGTTTACTTAAATTCTTGAGACCCACACTTTTATAATATTTTCTCTTATTTTAAATTCTTGAGTCTTACAATATTAAATAATTAAGTGTCACAATTATAAATTCTTGCACATTGCTTTTAAAATTCTGCTGCTCTGCAATTCTAAATTCTCGAGTCTTGTAATTTAAAATTTCTAAGTTTACTTAAATTCTTGAGTCCTATAATTTTATAATCACGTTTTTTGTTTTAAATTCTTGAGTCTTGTAAAATTAAATTATTGAAATAAAATTCTTGTGTTTTTTATTTTCAAACCTCTAAGTTTACCTAAATTCTTGGGTGCTACAATTTTATAATCTTGTGTAATATTTCAATTCTTGAGTCTTGCAATATTAAATTATTGAGTCTCCCAATTAATAATTCTTGCGTATTGCATTCAAAATTCTGCTGCTCTGCAATTCTAATTCTTTGAGTGTTATAATTTAAAAATTTTGAGATTTTTAATTTTAAATGTGGATCTTTCAATTTTAAATTTTTAAGTGTACAATTTTGAATCTTTGAGTCCTACAATCTTATAATCTTGTCCTTTATTTTAAATTCTTGAGTTTTGCAATATTGATTTTTTGTTTTTCCACAATTATGAATTTTCGGGCTTTACGATTATTAATTTTGTGTATTGACGAATAAATTCGTCAAAGATAAGTGTCAAAATTATATTTATTGAACGCGGAGAAGTTTTATTGGAAATGTTATTTTATATTTTTAATATTTTGCCAGAAGGCAAGTTGCATAAATTTTCCGAAATATGGAAATAATATTCAATCAATAAAAATTGGTTTAGCTATTTTATTTTCCTAATAATAATAGTTTATATAACTTCGGACCGTATATTTTTATATTTTGATTATTTTTCGTTTTTATGTGATGTTTATAGAAATTGATTCGGAATCGAAACTTTAATAAAACAAGGTGAACGTGTACTGAATATTGATGGAAGTTATCAAGGAAGTCGGACCCTTTTCTTATTCTATATTTTCTTTTCATATATATATATATATATATATATATATATATATATCCAGAAATTCTCATTTCATAGTATTTTGTTTTCAACTGTCAAAATTAATTGAAATTCGTAAAATTTCAATATACCCAATATGACCAGAGATTTCTAACATTGCCTATAACCTAAGTTGGATATAAATGCATATTATAAGCCAAAAAAAATCAAAATCGGTTCAGTAGTTTAGTAGCCCATTGCGGACAAACATCGCGACATTTACCTTATATTAATGTATTAATTATTAATTTATTATTATTATTAAGGCAAAATGCCACCCACACAAGATTTCGATATAAAATAACATAGCTAAAACTATAAACTCTAGCTATATGATTTTTATCCCGATCGACGTGTCCTGGCTGCAAACAGAAGGATATTTTTCTCTCTCGTAAATTGAATCGAAAAACGAAAGAAAAATGAATCGCAATAAAAATAAAATAAAATAAAAGCAAAAGAGCGGAGAAGAATCTTTTAATGTGTCTTTTCGAATCCATTGACACAAATACGATATTTAATAAATGTCAGAATCGTGGACGATTGTAATAGATAGTTGAAGTATCTATATTATACTAGCTGACCCGGCAAACGTTGTTTTGCTAAGTAAGGTATATTCTAAACAATTCCTAGAGAATCAAAAATATTAATACTTTAAGTGTATAAGGATGTGTTGTTTGAATGCTATTATATACAATGAGGTATTATAAAAACAATAAACCTCATTAGTCTATATTTTGTCTGAAAGTTTTATACACTTTCTATAGAAAGCATGGTATAATTCATTCAATCCAAGTCTTTTTTGGTATTTCGACTGATTGATTACGTTTCCAGTTTTTCAGATTCTTTTTGGATTCTGAATTTTGTGTATAATTGTAAATAATACTACTGAGCTTATAAAAAAATTTCAAATTTCTGCGAGGAGAGATAGAAAATTAATTAAGTATTTCTTCTTTGACCTGCTTTTTGAAAAATTTCAAGTATTATTCGATGAATTAAAGCAAATTTAATAAAAAATATATTTGATAAAAAAGTATATATGTAGAGCAGGATGAGGCTCAAATATCTAATTTGACTTTGAGCAAATATTAATTATATTATAATCAAACCAATTATATCACAACAAATAACACATTTCAAACCTTTTTTTTTACCCCATAGACGGGGTAACTTGGAACGGCTAGGTGGAAAACAGGTTTAATGTCTTATTATAATATTGAAAGTATTTTACAAAATAATTACATTTTTAACTAATGCTAAAAGACTACCAACGGAAGAAAATACTTTTATAATGGATTTTCAAAGATTAAAGTTTATCTCCCAATAGCAGGGTCATGAGAATCAAGGTTATAGCTGGTTTTTACATCTTTTCCCCTCTACTTTCAAATATTGTTGTTAAACAAAGATTAACTTTACTGGTTTTTGATACATTGCTGGTGGACCTATTTAACCCCGGACCTTCATATATTACTATATATTCTACGATAAATTCTGGGAAATTATAACTGGGAAAATGTTATTCTGCCAAAGGTCCCTTGATCGATACAAAATTTAGGTTCTGAATTTAAATAACATAAATAATAATATAACCGAGAAAATGTTGTATAAATACCAATGAGTATATAATTATGCAAATGAGATCTTTCAGAGCACCGTGTTTGAGAAAAATATGCCAAAAAGTGCATTTTCATATTAACATTTCAAAAAAGTTGATATTTTGAGTTTCTAGTAACACTTGCGGCCCGTTTAATAACGTGTTTGTGTATAAATAAAACTACAAACAAAACTACTTACAACGATTTAATCATAATTAAATAGTTTTCACGTAAAACATCCTATTAAACGTAATTGAATATAATCTGTCAAAATTGTTTGACATTTGACGTATTAGCCTCCGTCCATTGTTTTATTTAAATTACGCTTCTACAAAAATTTTCAAATTACAAATGTAAAGTTTCTACGCGATTTTGAAATAATATCTCACCTTTCCGACAACCTACTGATTGGCACGAATTTTTCAAGACTAAGACTGGCCAAATCGGTTTAGCCGTTTTCGAGTTTTAACGGATCATTTTATCGAGAGCTTTATTTTTATATTTATTATATATAAGATATATGAACTACGTGGCAGGATGTTTACAAAAATTTTCAAAAAAAAAAAATGTATTAGGCGAACAGAAGTTCATGTTCAAATTAATTTCTCTATCGATAGGTGAGCGTTCGGACTTATGTGTATTTTAAAACTATTATTGTTATATATAATTTATTCGTAGATTTTTTTATAATTTTATATTTTCTCTGTTTTTATTTTATCATTAATTTGATAGTTTTTATGATTTGAAATAAATTTTCGTTATTATATATCAATATATGCACATTTTTTAATTTAATATTTATTCCGCGGCGGAAGCGGAGCAAGCCCCTGACATTCCGCCAATTTCCAAAAATCAGCTTAATATACTGGAATTGCTATGCAGATACTATCAGACAGACTACTAATAGACTCCTAAACTGCTGAATTAATTTCGAATTTTTTTTGGCTCACTTTTTGCATTTATATCCAGATTAGGTTTTGGCCATATTAAAAATTTCAGTTGTAAAATAGCTCAGTCAGCACCATGCCCGACTCTTATGCCAAGGATCATCGGTTCGAGTCCTGGCACTGACGTGGAACTGTCATTTGATTTTTTTAATCAAAATTAAGTACTATTCTAATTAATTTTGTGTATATATGTATGCATATAAAGTTTGTGTCGCGATGTATGTCCGCAATAGTCTCCTAAACTACTGAACCAATTTTGAACTTTTTTGGCTCACAGTGTGCATTTATGACTAACTTAGGTTATAGGCTATGTTAAAAATTTCTAGTCATATTGGAAATATTGAAATTTTACGAATTTCAATTAATTTTGACAGTACAAAACAAAACATTATGAAATAAAAGTTGTGTTTCTAGAAACTTTGGGAAAAAATTATATATAAATATATATATATATATATATATATATATATATATATATATATAATGTGTGTGCGTGTGTGTGTAATATAATTCTTTTGTCGTTACTTCGTCAGGACGAATATACTCGTCAATCCTGGTAAACTGATTAAATAAGAACCAACGATTTAAAATTGCAAGACTCAAGAATTTAAAATAGAAGAATTTATTTAAAATTAAAAAAAAACTCAAGAATTGCAATACTCGAGAATATAAATTTGTAGAAACGCGGAATTTTGAATTGCTCAAGAATTTAAAATTGTAAGACTCAAGACTCAAGAAGTTAATCAAGACTCTAAAATTTATACAAGACTCTAGAATTTAATCAAGACTCAAGGAGTTAATCAAGACCCAAGAATTTAATCAAGGCGTTAGAATTTAATCAAGACTCAAGAATTTAATATGTCTCACAGATATTTTTAATCTTACAATCTTTATATGTCATAAATTTAAATATCTCACATTTTTTTAAATCTAACAATAATTATATTTCATATATTTAAATTTTTTCGCAGTATTTTTATCTCAAAAACAAATTTATATTTCAATATTTCTATCTGATAAATGTCCCTCATCTCACAATATTATATCTCACTAATTTTACAATACTTATCTCGAAAATTTTACTCAGCATACATTACTCCTAAAAATGACAATTCTTTTCTCATATTACAATATTTATAAATTTTACTTATCTCACAAATTTCAAATATCTCACTATTTCTACAATGCTCATATATCTCACTAATTTTACTAACTAACTTTACATTACTCATAAAACACAAATTTTACTCATATCAAAATATTTATAAATAAATAAATTTGATCAAGGCTCAATAATTTAATCAAGACTCAAGAATTTAATCAAAACTCAAGAATTTAATCATGGCTCAAGAATTTAATCATGGCTCAAGAATTTAATCAAGACTCGAGAATTTTATCAAGACTCAAAAATTTAATCGAGACTCAAAAATTTAAAATAGCGTAGTTGAAGAATCGAAAATTTAAAACCCCAAAGACTTTAAAATCAAGAATTTAAAATTTTCCTCTTCCAAAATTTAGGCTCATGTGTCATCACTTATTCATGACGACTATACTCGTCAATACTAGTAAACTGGTTAAATAAGAGTAAGTAAAAGTTTCCATCACAAAATCGATATTCGATCCCTTTATTCAATCATCGCGTATCACTTTTCATTTTCCACTTTACAAAAGTGTAAAGTGTGTGCTTTTTTAGATCCATTTGTTTGTTTGTTTCAATTTCCCTTTTGCCCTTTTTGCCATTTTTCCATTTCCAGATGACAAACATTGGCATCTGACTCACCTCTCGGCGCCGAAAAACGAAAAATGAAAAACTTTTGAAACTCTAAACCATCATCGAATCGAATCGAATCGAATTGAATATATATATATATATATATATATATATATATATATATATATATAACTTTTTAATAGTTTTTTTTTCTACCAGCTCTCCGTCTATTTTCGATTTAGACGAGCGGTCATAAATGCAAGATTATGTCGTCAATATTTTAAAAAAGCTCTTTCAGAAGATTATGACATTATGAAATGCAATATATTATTTTCTATTGCAGGTAAGATGACGTCTTAAGAGGATAACTACTATTCCAGTGGCGTAGTGTTGAATATTTAAGGTCATCCTGAGGTCGAATAAGTGAGTCGATTTTTAATTTTTTATGGAATTTTTTTTTAGCAAGCATCGGAATTATTTTTTTATATTTATTTACATGACTAAGTACAGTTATATGATATATCCTAGATTTTTTTTTAAAAAATCTGATTTTAGTTATCGTAGAATTTTCCAAAAATGTTTACTTATATATTAATATTTTTAATAATTCTCACAGTTACAGTTACAGTATCTTAAAATTTTTTCTAATCTTACAATTATTATAATAATACAAATTTTACGAATTTCATAGTACTTGCATATTATCCAAATTACACACATCTCACAAATTTCATTTTCTCACTATCATCATAAATCTCACAAAACTTCACTAGTCTCACAAAATTCAAATATCTCACAAATTTATATTTTCACACAAAATTTCTATATTTTTGATTTAAGTTAAATTTTTATACTATACATTGCTAAAATCTCACAAACCTTACAATATGTTTATCTCACTAAATTAAATTATCTATTTTTTTTTAATTTCACAATATTTATATATGATATTTTCAAGATATCTCACAAAATTTTATTATCTCACAATTTTTTATTCTCACACTATTTGTATCTCACAAAAGTTAGTAATCTCACAATACATATATCTCATATTTTACAATATTAAATTTTACAATAATTTTATCTCACGAATTTTAATTATCTCACAATACACATATCTCACAATTCTTTGAATCTCACAAATTGTTGAATGTCACAATACATATGCCTCACAACTATTTTGATTTTAACAATATTTATATCTCATAAATTTAAATTATCTTACATTTTTTTAATATCATAATATTTATATCTCACAAATTTGAATTATCTCACAATTTATCTATCTTGCAATTTTTTAATTTCTCAATAGTTTTAATCAGAGAAACAAATTTATATGATAATACAATATTCCTATCTGACAAATATTACTCATCTCACAATATTTATATCTCACTAATTTCACTATACTCATATATCTCACAAATTTTACTCATAAAGCTCATAAATTTTACTCATATTGCAATATTTGTAAATAGAATGAATTTTCACTATCTTACAATGTTAATATCTTACTAATTTCACAATACTAATATATCTCACAAAATTTACTAACTTTACAATTTTTATATATCTTATACATTTAAATTATCTCACAATATTTAAACTTCATAAATTTATATCTCACTCACTTTATAATTTATATTTTATTTCTTTACATATGTCTCACGGATATTTTTATTCCTACAATATTTATGTCTCACAAATATCTCACATTTTTTTAATCTCACAATAATATATTTCATATATTTGAATTTTTTCATAGTATTTTTATCTCACAAACACATTTATATTATATTTCAACACATTATTTCTATCTCACAAACACATTTATATTATATTTTAACACAATATTTCAATCTGACAAATTTCACTCATCTCACAATATTTATATCTCACTAATTTTACAATACGCATATATCTCATAAATTTTACTAACTTTACATTACTCATAAAGCTCACAATTATTCTCTAATTATAATATTTATAAATTAAATAAATTTTTCTTATCTCAGAAATTTAGATTATCTCACAATATTTATATCTCACTAATTTCACAATACTCATGTATCTCACAAATGTTACTAACTTTACATTACACATAAGCCTCACAATTTATAATTAAATAAATAAATTTCATTTATCTCACAAAATTCAAATATTACTCATCTCATATCTTCTGTACATCTCACATCATATTAGCCCTTTCCACTCGGATGCCGCCGCTCCGGCGACAAAATTCATATAAATCTCGAAATTCGCGAGTGGAAAGGGTTAACATACTGCATATAATTAGCAAACTATATTATAAAACTGTATAAAGCCGATTAGCGTATAAATAAATAAATAAATAAGCAATTGTGGAAATCCCTTTAATAGTCTCAAATTTTCTCAGACGACTTATACATGAAGCCCCAAGAAGTTTCACTTCAAATCCGGACGTAACTAATTTATCTCACAAACAGACAGACCTTTTCTACATCCAGATAACGCCACCGTCCACTTTTGAATCATCCCAGGGATTCCGGTCCGTTGATTTCGATAAACACTTTGCCCCATTTGCCCTATTTTACCCATTTCACCCATTTTCCGTCCACCGTCCACCGTCCTCCGCCCTAATATTATCCTAAGGACAGTGATATATGTGCGTCCCAAAAATTATATTTCCTATTCGAGATTACCCATGAGTGGCTATCATATCGTAAGGGACACGGCGGAAGGGTCGTCCTGGTGTCCTTAAGGGATAAATATTATTTTTATGGCTTGATAAGACGAGTTCGCCGAAGACTGTAAATACATGTCCTCCAAAAAAAACCTCAACCCTTAAATCTTGTAATGGAATGTGTAGACAATGTGATTAGATTGGTTCTAAAAAGTTTCAATAAATTTCTTCAAGTTTTGTAGATTTTTTTATTATAATATCTCACGTGAGATCGGTGAGAAAAGTTAAACTTGTAAGATATATAATAATTGTGAAATAAGTAAAAGTTTCTATGAAAATGAAATATGAATAAATTTTCTAGGATGTGTGAAATATGAGAGATAAATAAATTCCTTGAAATTTTATAAATTTCTAATATATCATTTGTGAGATGAATGAAATTGTGTGTGTGTGAAATTTGTGAGATATATTATAACTGTGAAATAAGTAAAAGTTCAAAAACACGAATAAATTTTCTGGGATGTGTGAAATATGAGAGATAAATAAATTCCTTGAAATTTTATAAATTTCTTATTTATCATTTGTGAGATGAATGAAATTGTGTGTGTGTGAAATTTGTGAGATATATTATAACTGTGAAATAAGTAAAAGTTCAAAAACACGAATGAATTTTCTAGGATGTGTGAAATATGAGAGATAAATAAATTCCTTGAAATTTTATAAATTTCTAATATATCATTTGTGAGATGAATGAAATTGTGTGTGTGTGAAATTTGTGAGATATATTATAACTGTGAAATAAGTAAAAGTTCAAAAACACGAATGAATTTTCTAGGATGTGTGAAATATGAGAGATAAATAAATTCCTTGAAATTTTATAAATTTCTAATATATCATTTGTGAGATGAATGAAATTGTGTGTGTGTGAAATTTGTGAGATATATAATAAATGTGAAATAAGTAAAAGTTCAGAAACACGAATGAATTTTCTGGGATGTGTGAAATATGAGAGATAAATAAATTCCTTGAAATTTTATAAATTTCTAATATATCATTTGTGAGATGAATGAAATTGTGTGTGTGTGAAATTTGTGAGATATATTATAACTGTGAAATAAGTAAAAGTTCAAAAACACGAATGAATTTTCTAGGATGTGTGAAATATGAGAGATAAATAAATTCCTTGAAATTTTATAAATTTCTAATATATCATTTGTGAGATGAATGAAATTGTGTGTGTGTGAAATTTGTGAGATATATAATAACTGTGAAATAAGTAAAAGTTCAAAACACGAATGAATTTTCTGGGATGTGTGAAATATGAGAGATAAATAAATTCCTTGAAATTTTATAAATTTCTAATATATCATTTGTGAGATGAATGAAATTGTGTGTGTGTGAAATTTGTGAGATATATTATAACTGTGAAATAAGTAAAGTTCAAAAACACGAATGAATTTTCTAGGGATGTGTGAAATATGAGAGATAAATAAATTCCTTGAAATTTTATAAATTTCTAATATATCATTTGTGAGATGAATGAAATTGTGTGTGTGTGAAATTTGTGAGATATATTATAACTGTGAAATAAGTAAAAGTTCAAAAACACGAATGAATTTTCTAGGATGTGTGAAATATGAGAGATAAATAAATCCTCCTTGAAATTTTATAAATTTCTAATATATCATTTGTGAGATGAATGAAATTGTGTGTGTGTGAAATTTGTGAGATATATTATAACTGTGAAATAAGTAAAAGTTCAAAAACACGAATGAATTTTCTAGGATGTGTGAAATATGAGAGATAAATAAATTCCTTGAAATTTTATAAATTTCTAATATATCATTTGTGAGATGAATGAATTGTGTGTGTGTGAAATTTGTGAGATATATTATAACTGTGAAATAAGTAAAAGTTCAAAACACGAATGAATTTTCTAGGATGTGTGAAATATGAGAGATAAATAAATTCCTTGAAATTTTATAAATTTCTAATATATCATTTGTGAGATGAATGAAATTGTGTGTGTGTGAAATTTGTGAGATATATTATAACTGTGAAATAAGTAAAAGTTCAAAAACACGAATGAATTTTCTAGGATGTGTGAAATATGAGAGATAAATAAATTCCTTGAAATTTTATAAATTTCTTATATATCATATGTGAGATGAATGAAATTGTGTGTGTGTGAAATTTGTGAGATATATTATAACTGTGAAATAAGTAAAAGTTCAAAAACACGAATGAATTTTCTAGGATGTGTGAAATATGAGAGATAAATAAATTCCTTGAAATTTTATAAATTTCTAATATATCATTTGTGAGATGAATGAAATTGTGTGTGTGTGAAATTTGTGAGATATATTATAACTGTGAAATAAGTAAAAGTTCAAAAACACGAATGAATTTTCTAGGATGTGTGAAATATGAGAGATAAATAAATTCCTTGAAATTTTATAAATTTCTAATATATCATTTGTGAGATGAATGAAATTGTGTGTGTGTGAAATTTGTGAGATATATTATAACTGTGAAATAAGTAAAAGTTCAAAAACACGAATGAATTTTCTAGGATGTGTGAAATATGAGAGATAAATAAATTCCTTGAAATTTTATAAATTTCTAATATATCATTTGTGAGATGAATGAAATTGTGTGTGTGTGAAATTTGTGAGATATATAATAACTGTGAAATAAGTAAAAGTTCAAAAACACGAATGAATTTTCTAGGATGTGTGAAATATGAGAGATAAATAAATTCCTTGAAATTTTATAAATTTCTAATATATCATTTGTGAGATGAATGAAATTGTGTGTGTGTGAAATTTGTGAGATATATTATAACTGTGAAATAAGTAAAAGTTCAAAAACACGAATGAATTTTCTAGGATGTGTGAAATATGAGAGATAAATAAATTCCTTGAAATTTTATAAATTTCTAATATATCATTTGTGAGATGAATGAAATTGTGTGTGTGTGAAATTTGTGAGATATATAATAAATGTGAAATAAGTAAAAGTTCAGAAAACACGAATGAATTTTCTGGATGTGTGAAATATGAGAGATAAATAAATTCCTTGAAATTTTATAAATTTCTAATATATCATTTGTGAGATGAATGAAATTGTGTGTGTGTGAAATTTGTGAGATATATTATAACTGTGAAATAAGTAAAAGTTCAAAAACACGAATGAATTTTCTGGGATGTGTGAAATATGAGAGATAAATAAATTCCTTGAAATTTTATAAATTTCTTATATCATTTGTGAGATGAATGAAATTGTGTGTGTGTGAAATTTGTGAGATATATTATAACTGTGAAATAAGTAAAAGTTCAAAAACACGAATGAATTTTCTAGGATGTGTGAAATATGAGAGATAAATAAATTCCTTGAAATTTTATAAATTTCTAATATATCATTTGTGAGATGAATGAAATTGTGTGTGTGTGAAATTTGTGAGATATATTATAACTGTGAAATAAGTAAAAGTTCAAAAACACGAATGAATTTTCTAGGATGTGTGAAATATGAGAGATAAATAAATTCCTTGAAATTTTATAAATTTCTAATATATCATTTGTGAGATGAATGAAATTGTGTGTGTGTGAAATTTGTGAGATATATATAACTGTGAAATAAGTAAAAGTTCAAAAACACGAATGAATTTTCTAGGATGTGTGAAATATGAGAGATAAATAAATTCCTTGAAATTTTATAAATTTCTAATATATCATTTGTGAGATGAATGAAATTGTGTGTGTGTGAAATTTGTGAGATATATTATAACTGTGAAATAAGTAAAAGTTCAAAAACACGAATGAATTTTCTGGATGTGTGAAATATGAGAGATAAATAAATTCCTTGAAATTTTATAAATTTCTAATATATCATTTGTGAGATGAATGAAATTGTGTGTGTGTGAAATTTGTGAGATATATTATAACTGTGAAATAAGTAAAAGTTCAAAAACACGAATGAATTTTCTAGGATGTGTGAAATATGAGAGATAAATAAATTCCTTGAAATTTTATAAATTTCTAATATATCATTTGTGAGATGAATGAAATTGTGTGTGTGTGAAATTTGTGAGATATATATAACTGTGAAATAAGTAAAAGTTCAAAAACACGAATGAATTTTCTAGGATGTGTGAAATATGAGAGATAAATAAATTCCTTGAAATTTTATAAATTTCTAATATATCATTTGTGAGATGAATGAAATTGTGTGTGTGTGAAATTTGTGAGATATATTATAACTGTGAAATAAGTAAAAGTTCAAACACGAATGAATTTTCTAGGATGTGTGAAATATGAGAGATAAATAAATTCCTTGAAATTTTATAAATTTCTAATATATCATTTGTGAGATGAATGAAATTTGTGTGTGTGAAATTTGTGAGATATATTAAATGTGAAATAAGTAAAAGTTCAGAAACACGAATGAATTTTCTAGGATGTGTGAAATATGAGAGATAAATAAATTCCTTGAAATTTTATAAATTTCTAATATATCATCATTTGTGAGATGAATGAAATTGTGTGTGTGTGAAATTTGTGAGATATATTATAACTGTGAAATAAGTAAAAGTTCAAAAACACGAATGAATTTTCTAGGATGTGTGAAATATGAGAGATAAATAAATTCCTTGAAATTTTATAAATTTCTAATATATCATTTGTGAGATGAATGAAATTGTGTGTGTGTGAAATTTGTGAGATATATTATAACTGTGAAATAAGTAAAAGTTCAAAAACACGAATGAATTTTCTGGGATGTGTGAAATATGAGAGATAAATAAATTCCTTGAAATTTTATAAATTTCTTATATATCATTTGTGAGATGAATGAAATTGTGTGTGTGTGAAATTTGTGAGATATATTATAACTGTGAAATAAGTAAAAGTTCAAAAACACGAATGAATTTTCTAGGATGTGTGAAATATGAGAGATAAATAAATTCCTTGAAATTTTATAAATTTCTAATATATCATTTGTGAGATGAATGAAATTGTGTGTGTGTGAAATTTGTGAGATATATTATAACTGTGAAATAAGTAAAAGTTCAAAAACACGAATGAATTTTCTAGGATGTGTGAAATATGAGAGATAAATAAATTCCTTGAAATTTTATAAATTTCTAATATATCATTTGTGAGATGAATGAAATTGTGTGTGTGTGAAATTTGTGAGATATATTATAACTGTGAAATAAGTAAAAGTTCAAAAACACGAATGAATTTTCTAGGATGTGTGAAATATGAGAGATAAATAAATTCCTTGAAATTTTATAAATTTCTAATATATCATTTGTGAGATGAATGAAATTGTGTGTGTGTGAAATTTGTGAGATATATTATAACTGTGAAATAAGTAAAAGTTCAAAAACACGAATGAATTTTCTAGGATGTGTGAAATATGAGAGATAAATAAATTCCTTGAAATTTTATAATTTCTAATATATCATTTGTGAGATGAATGAAATTGTGTGTGTGTGAAATTTGTGAGATATATTATAACTGTGAAATAAGTAAAAGTTCAAAAAACACGAATGAATTTTCTAGGATGTGTGAAATATGAGAGATAAATAAATTCCTTGAAATTTTTAAATTTCTAATATATCATATGTGAGATGAATGAAATTGTGTGTGTGTGAAATTTGTGGATATATAATAAATGTGAAATAAGTAAAAGTTCAGAACACGAATGAATTTTCTAGGATGTGTGAAATATGAGAGATAAATAAATTCCTTGAAATTTTATAAATTTCTAATATATCATTTGTGAGATGAATGAAATTGTGTGTGTGTGAATTTGTGAGATATATTATAACTGTGAAATAAGTAAAAGTTCAAAACACGAATGAATTTCTAGGATGTGTGAAATATGAGAGATAAATAAATTCCTTGAAATTTTATAAATTTCTAATATATCATTTGTGAGATGAATGAAATTGTGTGTGTGTGAAATTTGTGAGATATATTATAACTGTGAAATAAGTAAAAGTTCAAACACGAATAAATTTTCTGGGATGTGTGAAATAATGAGAGATAAATAAATTCCTTGAAATTTTATAAATTTCTAATATATCATTTGTGAGATGAATGAAATTGTGTGTGTGTGAAATTTGTGAGATATATAATAACTGTGAAATAAGTAAAAGTTCAGAAACACGAATGAATTTTCTGGGATGTGTGAAATATGAGAGATAAATAAATTCCTTGAAATTTTATAATTTCTTATATATCATTTGAGATGAATGAAATTGTGTGTGTGTAAATTTGTGAGATATATAATAAATGTGAAATAAGTAAAAGTTCAGAAACACGAATGAATTTTCTGGGATTGTGAAATATGAGAGATAATAAATTCCTTGAAATTTTATAAATTTCTTATATATCATTTGTGAGATGAATGAAATTGTGTGTGTTTGAAATTTGTGAGATATATTATAACTGTGAAATAAGTAAAAGTTCAAAAACCGAATGAATTTTCTAGGATGTGTGAAATATGAGAGATAAATAAATTCCTTGAAATTTTATAAATTTCTAATATCATTTGTGAGATGAATGAAATTGTGTGTGTGTGAAATTTGTGAGATATATAATAAATGTGAAATAAGTAAAAGTTCAGAAACACGAATGAATTTTCTGGATGTGTGAAATATGAGAGATAAATAAATTCCGTGAAATTTTATAAATTTCTATATATCATATGTGAGATGAATGAAATTGTGTGTGTGTGAAATTTGTGAGATATATAATAAATGTGAAATAAGTAAAAGTTCAGAAACACGAATGAATTTTCTGGGATGTGTGAAATATGAGAGATAAATAAATTCCTTGAAATTTTATAATTTCTTATATATCATATGTGAGATGAATGAAATGGTGTGTGAGAATTT
>NW_020536999.1:5755440-5770706 GCF_003426905.1 Ctenocephalides felis | reverse complement strand
AAGAAACATAAAAAATCATTCTCAAGGGTCCAAAAATTTGTAGCATTTTTTGTGCATTATGGCTCGTACACAAACATTTAGTGAGGTAGCTATAAGTTTTGAGTATGCACAATCATGCTAGACACGCCAAAGTATACTTTGTACAAAATATTTTTATATTTTTATGAAAATTTGTTGCAATAAATTAAACTTTGCTCACTTTTTACTTTTCATCTAAAACCTTCAAACAGAACCCAAAATATTATCTCAGCACTGCATAAATAATAAGATAAAATCCATCAAACACTCTTATTCACTTTTATAAATTATTTCCACTTCTAATACATTTTTTTACTTATTTTCTTCTCACATTTCAATGTGAGGTTTTTCCGATCACGTTTCCTACATTTTGTTACAGGCACGTGTTATTCGAATCGAAACATAGCAAAGTAATTTTGTACCAATTCACGTTCCTTATTTTTCTATTGGTCGGACGTGCCGGCTTTCAATTTCTTTAACCAATCATTAGGCTTTGAACACAACTGGTAATCGAATTTGTAATAATTAATTGATTTAAGATAATTACAAACGGCGTAATTGTGATGTGAGGTAAAAGTACACGTTCTGCTATTGGTTGAAAGATTATTGGTGCAATAATTTTGACCAATCGTTGAGCTCGGAACTAATTCACGAGTTTGTTTAATTGATTTAGCAATTATTTATTACAGAAATTGTGTATTAGGGAATTAGACCGAGCGCTGAGGGCAAAATAAAATTTTATTACCAACATATATTTATATTACTTTGTTTCCGATTCAATCATGGCAGAAATCACCTCGTCGCTTTTTCTGATTTATTATTCTTCAAAACTTTTTTATATCCAACAAAAACGTCATTATCTCCGACGTATGTCGACGAAGTTTACGCATAAAACAGATTTCTGTCATTTATATTCACATAAATTTAGAAGTTTTTATTTTTATCTTTTTTGTTTTTCTTTCTTCGTGGAAATTCAGTTATCGTTAACAGGGAAAAGTGTGTCATATAAATTAGTGGGAGAGCTTATAAGGTAAAGAATATTTTGGTAATATTGTTTTTTTGTTTAAGTTCTCTAACGAAAGAAAATACCAAGTTTGAAAATAAATTCATGATTCACAAACTTACAATTTGAAGCTAAAGATTAGGTACCGATAATTTTTACATTAACACTTAAGAATTTAAAATTCCGATTCGAAATTTTGGAATAAAGTAATCTTAAATTCTTGAGTCTTACACCTTTAAATTCTTGTACTTTACAAATTAAAATAGCGGACTTAAGAATTTTTAAATTTAAAATTGAATAACTTATCATTGTAAGACTCAATAATTTAATATTCTAAAAACTCAAAAATTTAACCAATAATTCACACCAAGTGCAACAAATTTCTGAACCCTTGATAATGAAATTTGTAATTAGATTGGCTTTTCAGTGCACAATATTTGTGCTGTAATGCTCAAAATTTAATATTGTATACTTTAGTATGTCTTGTATAAACCTGCTTACACAAAATTTATAGCGCCCTTACTAAATATTTGGAAAAAATCAGAAGCTCACAACAATAGCAAAAAATATTAGAAATGATCATAGATAATTTTGAAGTTTGATGAGCTTGTCAGAGCACAATATTCATCCTACATTGCTCCTATTTTTAATATACTATACTTTAGGATATAAAACTGGGTACTCAAAATTCATAGCTACCTCACTAAATATTTGGAAAAAAATCTGTAGCTCACAACAAAAGCAATAAATATTAGAAGTAATCATATTAGGTGTTAAAGATTGATGAGCTGGTCAGGACACAATATTTGTCCTACAATTCTCTAAATTCAATATACTATACTTTAGTATGTCTAGGATAAAGCTGTATACTCAAAATTTGTAGCTCCCTCACTAAATAATTGAAAAATTTGGTAGCTCACAATAACAGCAACAAATATTAGAAATCATCATTGTAGATGTTAAAGTTTGATGAGCTGGTCAGGGCACAATATTTATCCTACAATGCTGTAATTCTAATATATTATACTCAAGTATGTCTAGTATAAACTTGTTTACTTAAAATTTATAGCTCCCTTATAAATTATTTACACAAAAATCAATAATCCACAATAACAGCAACAAATGTTCAAATCCCTCAGAGCAAACTTCAAGGTTTCATGAGCTCTTCAGGGCACAATTCGACATGTATAATGCTCTACTTTCAAAATATTATACTCAGGTATATCTAGTATGATACTGCATACTTAGAATTCAAACCGCCCTCACTAAATATTTGTGTAAAATTTATAGCTCACAATGATAGCAAGATATATTAGGATAGTCATCATAGTAAATGTTAAAGTTTGATGAGCTGGTCAAGGAACAATATTTGTCCTACAATGCTACAAACTTGATATACTGTTCTTTAGTATGTCTAGTATAAAATTGCATACTCAAAACTTATAGCTCCATCACTAAATATTTGTGTAAAATCAACAGATCATCAAAAGTGCAATCAATTTTTGAAACTTTGAAGTTAAATTTTTAGGTTTCATGGGCTCCTCAGGATACAATAGTTGTTCTATGATGCTCTAAATTTAATATACTATACTTCGGTGTGTCTAGTATAAATATGCATACTCAAAATTCATAGCTATCTAACTAAATATTTAAAAAAAAATCAGTAGCTCATATTAATAGCAAAAATATTATAATATATTTTATTCATCACAGTCATCACAGTAAGTTTTGAAGTTTGATGATGAGTTTGTGGGGCACAATATCTGTACTACGAAGCTCCAAATTTAATATGATGTACTTTAGTATGTCTAGTATAAAGTTGTATACTCAAAATTTATAGCTCCCTTATAAAATATTTGCACAAAAATCAACAATCCATAATAGTTGCAACAAAATTTCAAAACCCTCAGAATAAATTTTTAGGTTTCACGAGCTCGTCAGGTCACAATTCTAAAAGTATAATGCTGTAATTCTAACATATTGTACACAAGTATCTAGTATAATACTGCATACTCAGAACTTAAAAACTCCCTTACAAAATATTGGCACAAAAGTCTATAATCCGCAGTAATTGCTACAAAATTCTGAACCCATCAAAACAAATTGTAAGATTTCATGAGCTCCTCAGGCCACAATTCTGAAAGTATAATGCTGTACTTCTAATATATTGTACTAAAGTATGTCTAGTATTATGTTGCATACTTAAAATTCCTAGCTGCCTTACAAAATATTTTGTAAAAAATCAATAACTGACAAAAATAGCAACACATTGCCGAGCCCTTCAAGAAAAATGTTAAAGTTCAACAAGCTCCTCAGGCCACACGCATTAACACACAAACCTATAATTCCAATACCTTACACCTTGATATATCTATTATTATACTGTATACTTACAATCCACAACTTTCTCACAATATATGTACAAGAAATCAATAATTCAAAATAATTGCTACAAATTTCCGAACCCCGTCACGAAGAACTCTCGTCATAAATATCCTTCGGTCGTCCGAGGATTTACTTTCTAATAAAAAAAGTTTTTTGTGTCTTGTTTGCTTATTGAGACATCCTTTCTCATCCTTTTTAAAACGAAAAGGTTTTTTTCTTTTTACTTTCCCCGTTTGATTTATACATATTGAATTGGGGGGAAACAGAAATATAAATCATTAGGGAAAAAAAACCTGGTTTACATTGTTTGAAAGCTATTTTAAAGTATAGGGAGTTGGTATAAAGTAGTATGATTTTAGACAAAATTATAGATAATTTAATTTTATAAAAACTTGCAGAATATTTGGTTTGCATCGCACAAACGGTTCAAAAGTTACAATAGTTATACTAAAAAAACGCACTATATACTAAACAAGCGCATTATGAACAAAACAGATGTACTATATATAGTACAACTGGTTTATACGATGGCAAAAAGTATGTGTAATAGCTATAAATCTGTGGTGTACAATAAATCCACAAAACAAACGAAAAAAAACGCAAATACGATACAAAAACAGTCGATTTAGCTTTTTTCTAGCGTCAGTCGTAAGAGAGTGTCTTTATATCTATGCAGTGGATAGACTGAGAGCTGGTGGAAAAATAATAAAAAATAAATCACCAAATAAATTTTTAAAAAATACAGCTCAGTCGATTATTATGACTACGTAATGACGTATATGATTATTTTGACCACACAGAATTTTTGTATTAGTTTTTTCTCTATACCTCTAAAACGGCTAAGTCTGTCTTTCGAAAAATCTAACCAATTCTTCACTCCATCAATGCAAGTAAAATGTCATTTAAATCATTTAAATCAGACGTTCCGTTCTCTCAAAAACTGAATTGCCAATTCCTGTCTTTTTGCTCCGTATCTCCAAAACGTCCAGACCTGCCTTTGCCAAAAAATAATCAGCAAAGCTCCTCATCAATACAAATCGAATATTTTTTGAATCATTCAAATCCGTTGATCCGTTCGCCCACAATCAACGTTGAAAGAGTGTATCCGCACACACATACAAAAGCACATACACACACTTATTTTCTAAAGTAAGTCGAAATGTTCAGAAGTTGAAAAGTAGATAAAACCGCTGAACCTGCCTTTCCAAAAATATGACAAATTCTTCACTCCATCAATACAAGTATAATGTTTTTTAAATGATTCAAATCAGACGTTCCGTTCTCTCAAAAACTAAAATGCCAGTTTCTCAACATTTTGCTCCGTATCTCCAAAACGACTAGACCTGCCTTTGCAAATCTCCTCATCAATACAAATCGAATGTTTTTTAAATCATTCAAATCCGTTAATCCATTCCCCCGCAATCGACAATTTAAGATTGTATCCGCACATACATACAGAAGCACAGACACACACCTATTTTCTAAACTAAGCCGAAATGTTCAAAAATTGAAACGTAAAAATTTTATAAATGAATTTTTTGGGCAATTACTCTAACTGACCCTACTACCCTCTTGCAAATTTTAAATTAAATTAAAGTTTTTTATTAATTTCTCTCAAAACGCATTGCTAGTTTCTAGACTTTTTGCTCCTCATCTCCAACACGATTAGACCTGACTTTGCCAAAAACTTATCAGCAAAGCTCCTCATCAAGAGAAATCGAATGTTTTTTGAATCATTCAAATCCGAATCATTCAAATCCGTTGATGCGTTCCCGGCAATCGACAATTAAAGATTGTATCCACACACACATACCGTTGCACAGACCACACCTATTTCTAAAGTAAGCCGAAATGTTCAGAACTTAAAAACGTAAATATTTTTTAACAATTTTTTTGAACAATTACTCTAACTACCCTAAAAAAAAAGCAAAAACTGATAGGAATAGCAAAAACTGATAGAATACTTTGTAAATAAAGTTTTTTTTTACTTTTTCACCAGCGCCCCGTCTAGACAAAGAAGTGTCTCAGCAATAAACCTTGTCAGCGTTTTTTTTACGCCCGAAGTAACTTTTAAATCCTTTTTTCTCGTAGATGTGTTTATGCAAATTGCGAAAATCGTTACAGGAATTTCGGAAATAAAAAACAGGACAGTCAAGTGCCTAGGATACACAATTTAAAATACAGTCAGGATAAATATATACATATTTTGTTTTAGCAATTTTTTATATTTTCCATTTTATGGTGTATCTTATATAATATTATTTCCTGGAAGATTTTTAATATCGCTTCGCCTTCACGGATTTTATGATTTTATGGGAAATCTCGGTATCAAAGCCGCAGGTAATCTGTTTTGGACATGAAATGCATTTTTCTTCCGATAATCAAAATCCATAGAGCTCTCTTCTCTCGGCTCGGAGAGCGAGTTCATAGACAGGGAGCTGAGAAACCATCAAAAACCATAAAAAACTAACAAACTATTGCTGGTCCAACGTAATAGAAAATTCTTGAAATGACTCAGTATTAGAAAAAATATATAAATTCTTACTGCAGAGTTTGTGTTAATTTATTTGTTATTAGTACAAGAGTTATAGTTTTTTTTTAATTTAGTAAGCAATTTTTTGAGCTGAGAAACCATAAAAAAACAACAAATTATTGCTGTACCAGCAACCAACGTAATAGAAAATTCTTGAAATCACTCAGGATTAGAATAAAATACTCGTATATAAATTCTTACTGCAGAGTTTGTGTTAATTTATTTGTTTATTAGTATAAGCGCTACGTTGTTTTTTAAATTTAGTAAGCAATTTTTTTCGTAAGATTTGTGAAAATCTGTGTAATGTAAAATTTTTTATATAGGTCCAGAGTTTACAAAATTATTAAATAAATAAAAATGACTTGATAAAAGAGATTTGTGAGATATGCATGATTTGTGAGATGTGAGAAGTCTTGTGAGATGTGAAAACTCCTATGGGATTTAAAAAAAAAGTTGATATAAGAAAGAGTATCTCACAACTCTCCCTTATCTCAAATTTTTTCAGAAGTAGAATTTTCAAAATTTGTGAGATTTCAAAATGTACTCGATTTATGAGATTTGCAATATTTGTGAGATTTATCTTAGGTTAGATTTGAAATAAAAGCATAATTTACAAAATTGTTAACAATGCTAATAGAAGAAAGATTTGTGAGATATGTATAATTTGTGAGATGTAAAAAGTCTTGTAAGATTTTAAAGAATATAGTGATGTTTAAATAAAATAAAATTGCTGAGGTAAAAAAGAGAATCTCACAACTTTTTCTTGTTTTAGCAATTTTATTTTTTCCAATTTGAGACTATTCAAAATGTGTGAGATCTAAAAATGTGCACAATTTATTAGATGTGCAATATTTGTGAGATTTCTCTTAGTTTTGATTTGTTGAAATAAAAGCAAAATTTACAAAATATTGATGATAGGGGAAAGATTTGTGAGATATGTATAATTTGTGAGATATGTATAATTTGTGAGATATGTATAAATTGTGAGATGTGAGAAGTCCTGTGAGATTTTAAAAAATATAGTCATGTTTAAAGAAAATGAAATTACTGAGATAAAAAGAACAATCTCACAACTCTTCCTTATCTCAGCTTTTTTCAAAAATAATATTTTCAAAATGTATGAGAACTAAAAATGTACACAAATTGTGAGATGTGCGATATTTGTGAGATTTATATTGGATTAGATTTATCTCTTTAAAATAAGAGAAAAATTTATAAAATATTGCTCGTAGTGGCAAGATTTGTGAGATATGTATAATTTGTGAGATGTGAGAAGTCTTGTGAGATGTGAGGAGTCTTGTGAGATTTTAAAGAATATTCTCATATTTAAAGAAAATAAAATTGCTGAGATAAAGAGTAAGTCACAACTCTTATCTCAGTTTTATTTTTTTAAATAGAATATCCAAAATGTGTGAGATCTAAAAATGTGTGAAATTCTGTGAGACGGAATAAAATAGTGCGATATTCAAAGGAAATAAAATTGGCGAAAGAAGCAAAAGTATTCACAACTCTGTCTTAAAAAATATTCAAAATATGTAAAATTTTAAAATGTGAATGATTTGTGAGATGTTTGAGATTGGTGAGATGCATGAAATTTTGGTGAGATTTGAAATAATACAGATTTAATTGAATTTAATAAAATTGCTGTGGTAAAAAAGAGTCAACTCTTTTTAGAAAAATATTCAAAATGTGTGAGATTCAAAAATATGCACAACTTGTGAGAAAAATTGTGAGATTTGTGAAATTTCAGTGCTGAAATAAGAAAGTGTATCTCACCTTGTTTTTATAGAAGAAGTTTGAAATGTGCAAAATTTTAAAACGATTTTGAGATGTATGAGATTTGTGAGATGTGTGAAATTTTAGTGAGATATAACAAATTGTGTGTAAATTAAAAAAAAAAATGCTGAGACTTGTAAGAGAACTGAAAACAAACAAGTTAAACTAAAAAAAATTAAAAAAAAAAATCAATCAAGTTAATAAAAAATAATAAAAAGTAAAAAAAAGTTATAATCACGTAACAAAATAATTTATCTATTACAATTCTTCCACCAGCTGTCCAACTATTCCTTCCATCGGTATTCAGAGCGATGCTTTTGTGTTCGCGTTTACAAAAAATTTATTAAAATCAAATATTACCTTTACCAGGATATAAATCTTTTATACAAAGGATATAGAAGGATAGCTCTAATGTTGCTATAAATATTAGAAAATGTGATATAGCTGTAGTTTGAGTAAAAAAATAATAAATAAATATTTTGTACTCACTATCTTGACGACAGAAATTCTTTGGTGCTTACCTGGAAAAGAAGAAAATTGTTTTAGAATTTGTTTTTGGAAAAAAATTATTGTTGCTTTTTGATAAGGGGTAGGATGGTAAAAAATTTATACGGTATTGGTAGATGTTTGTTTTAAATTTAAAAAATATAACATGGGTAATTTTGGTTATTGGTGTGGAGAAATAAATTATTTAGTAACAAGGTGTACGGCTTAGTACTTAATTTGCTGAATTTGGTATTTATTTATTTTTGTCTGTCTTATCATCAAACCCTTAGTGCCAGACTCATTATTTAACACACAAAAATTTTATGAATCAATAAATTATTTCAGCATACAAAATATCAAATTATAATATTTCAAAAGTCTTTTATAACAATCGACAATGGAGTTGCGGCCATCCCATTAGGAAAGTTTTATAGCCGACGCCAAAACTCATTAAAATATGAATACTATGTCAATTTACTACGAAACAGACAATTAGATCAAATTCTATAGAAATTGTTGTTTTCATTATATAATATTTATCATCTTTTGTCTTTAGTAGGGGTAATTGCGAAAATCGCAACTGGGGATGAAATTTGTTGCAAAATTGGACACGTAAATATATGAAATAAATGTTTCATATTATATAAATATAAAAAATGTAAATTTATAGTTTTGTTGGTAAAAATTTAATGGTTTTTGGACTTAAGTTATTTTTAGGGATTTATAGATTTTTTTAAAAATATTTACAACATGAAGTTCCATACAAAAAATCTGTTTTAATATAAATTTGATATAGGTGGAAAATGTGGAGTGTTTGAAGAAAAATGTAGACACTTGTTAACTACATTATTTATTTCTAGTTACTATCTACAAAAAACTATTGGTTTTATATTTTGAATATTTAAACAAGTATTGAGGAATATCATATTAAATTTTCAACAATCTAGTACAAATGCTATTATGTAAAAAAATATTTGCACTAATACTATCAAGGTTTGATACTTGAAAAATGCAGACAAAAATGTTCTGGGACTCTCGCATAGTATTATTCAAAATTTATAGTTTTATGCTAAAAATTAATATTTTTGTTTTACGTTATTTTATGGGGTATATAGAATTTTTAAAAATATTTACAACACAAGGTTTTATACAAAAATTAATGTTTTAATATAAAGTTCATATAGGTGCAAAATGTAGAGTGTTTGAAGAAAAATGTAGGCACTTGCTGATTAAATTATTTATTTCTGGTTACTAACTAAGATATTTACGTTATTTATATTTTTTACGTTTAAAAATACACTTTAAAAAACAACATACTAAATTTTCAAAAATCTAGTACAAATACTAATAAAAATACAATATATAATCCCATATAATTATTTCTTATGCGCCGCGCAGAAATCTCGACAAGTACTCAACTTTCCTCCCAACTTTTTTTTTATTATAATAACTAACAGAATATAATTTAAATTTTCAAAGTGCCTTCGTTATAATGACGATTATATGGAAAAGTTTTTTTAACCGTGTCGGAAATATTCACCGGCGTCTTTCTCAAAGTTGCAAAAGAAAAAAAGTTGCAACTCTACATACATACATACTCTCTCTTCTAGTCCATTAAGAAAAAGATTTTTATATTGAAAATGTGTGGAAAAGTTGGTATTTAGGTAATTATAATTTTAATTTAAATTTGGAGTGCAAAGGGATTGTTTGGTACAGAAAATTAATTTTGCAACCGGTTGCAATAAAAATAAATTTGTGTGTTTTTGTGTTAAAGTGTTTGTATAGGTAAGGTATTTGTACTAGAATGCTGTAAATTTAGTATGTTATTCCTAAATACTAGTTTTGAATTCAAAAAATACAAAAATGCTATTTGCAGTAGTTAGTAACTAGAAATAAATAATTTAGCTAGCAAATATTCATAATTTTATAAAACACTCTACATTTTTCATCTTACACATTTATATTGAAACTTTAATTTTTTTGTATGAAACCTTATGTCGTATATATTTTAAAAAATATATAGATCCTATAAAATACATTGAGTGCAAAAAATAATAAATTTTAAACCTAAAAACTATAAATTTTGAATTAATACTATGCGACGGTTCCAACAACTTTTTTGTCTGCATTTGTACAGTATTAATAACCCTTAGTGCAAAGATTTTTTTTTTTTACAATATAAGGGTTTATACTAGAATATTGGGAATTTGATATAAAATTCTTCAATACTTGTTTTAAATTCAAAAAATATAAAAATACTAGTTATTAGTTAGTAACTAGAAATAAATAATTTAGCCAGCAAGTGTCTGTAATTAATTTCAAACACTCTACATTTTCCACCTATATGAATTTTATATTAAAACTTTAGTTTTTGTATAAAACCTTATGTCGTATATTTTTAAAAAAATCTAGAGACCCCATAAAATAACTTTATATATATATATATATATATATATATATTCTATATATATAGATAATATATATATCAATTCCCCATCCCATTACATAACCCCAAAATCAATCCACTAATTACCTAAATATTGATATCTATAATTAATTACATTGCATTTCGGTGCATTCGCAATTATAAACTTGCATTCAGTACATATCGGTTTCCATTATCGATTTCTCGATAATCAATGCAAATAATTAATAATAACTTGCCAATAGGACGCGTTGCGGCCGCAAAATTCAATAAATTATTTCGGAACTTAATTTAGTTCCGGTTTAGTTAATTAGGGAACGGAAGTAAATAGGAAATTAAATAGAAAAATCATTATAGTAATGTATAATAGTAATTTAAAGACAATTTTACAGGGCTTAAAAGGCGAAGACGTCTTTTACCTTGCATTTAATTGTAGTCCAGCCTGCAAAAAATTCTATTTGTATATGAATTAATTTAAAATATTTGTACTTTTGGCTCCGTACTGCCGAAACGCTTAGACCTGTCTTTCTCGAAAACTAATGAGCACATCTCGCTTTCAAGAGGAATCGAATGGTTTTTGAATCATTCAAATCGGTTGATCCGTTCTCGCGCTATGGGCGATGAAAGATTGTTGTATCCGCACATACACACATTGCATAGGTTTTTACTTTTTCCGCTATATCTCAAAATCGCAAGATCTGCCTTTGCAAAAATGTAATCAATTCTTCATTCCGTTGATACACATCGAATGGTTTTTGAATCGGATGCTCCGTTCTCGTGTAATCGGCGATAAAAGATTTTTGTATCCGCACATACAAACAAAGCATATGTTTTTCCGCTATATCTCAGAAACCGCTGGACCTACATTATCAAAAATGTAACCAATTCTTCCTTGCATCAATAGGAGTTAAATGATTTTTGAATCGTTCAAATTGGACTCTCCGTTCTCAAAAACTGACTTTACATTTTTTGCACATTTTTCTTCATATTTGCGAAACGTATGGACCTGTCTGCTTTTGAAAAATGAATCAGTAAATCTAGCCATCGAGAGGAATCGAATAGTTTTTCAATCATTCAATCGGTTGATCCGTGCTCACGTAATCTGCAATAAAATATTGTATCCGCACATACATACACCCACACGCACACACCAATATTTTATATCTCCGAAAACCGTTAGTCTACACTCTCAAAATGTAACCAATTATTCGTTTCAACAATACGAGTAAAATGTTTTTTGAATCATTCAAATCGGTTGATCCGTGCTCCCGTAATCGTCGGTGAAAGATTATATCCGCACATACATACACTTACAAGCACACATTAATTTGTTGTACCTCCAAAACCGCTCGACATGCCTTTTAAAAACGTAACCAATTATTTGTTCCATCAATACGAGTAAAATGATTTTTGAATCATTCAAATCGAACGCTCCGTTCTCTCAAAAACTGACTTGCAAGTTTTTGCAAATTTTGCTCTGCAACCCCGAAACGGCCGGAGCTGAATTTGTCAAAAACTAATCAGCTAATCTTGGGGTCAATACGATTTGAATAGTTTTTTAATCATTCAAATCGGGTGATCCGTGCTCCCGTAATCGACGACTAAAGATTGTATCCGCACATACATACACGTACACGCACACATCAGTTTGTTGTATCTCCGAAACCGTTAAAACTACATCCTCAAAAATGCATCTATTTATTTGTGCTATCAATACGAGTAAAATGTTTTTTGAATCATTCTAATCGGTTGCTCCGTTCTGTCAAAAACTGACATGCAATTCTATGCACTTTTTGCTCGGTATCTCCGAAACTACTAGACCTGCATTTACCAAAAGCTCATCAGCACATCTCACGATCAATACGATTTGAACAGTTTTTGAATCACTCAAATCGGATTAACCGTTCTCCCGTAATCGACAATTAAACTTTGTATCCGCACATACATACACATACACGCACACGTAACTTGTTTGTATCTCCGAAACCATTAGACCTGCTTTTCCAAAAATTTAAACGATCATTCGATCCATCAATACGAGTAAAATGGGTTTTGAATTTTTCAATTCGGATGCACCGTTCTCTCAAAAACGATGAAAGATTATTGTATCCGCACACACATACACACATCAGTTTTGTTGAACTTTGTTAAAATGCTCAGAATCTACAGAATTTTTTTCGTTTTTTTAGCGATTACTATATAACATACCCTACAAAATATCATAAAGAAAAAAGTGACTGTATCAACAAAAAGGACTCTACTGACAGCAAAAATACAACAAACCCCTCTCCACGAGCATACTAAAACAACAGCAAGCTACAATATATAAAAAAGAACTCTACTGACGAGCAAACTCACAAGACAAGTACTTGTATACATATTTAGTTCCATAGTTTTCATTGGGAAACATCGTCGTAGTCATACAGATGTCACCACTTATAATTCCACAAAGCAAAACTTCAAAACCAGCAGCATTAAAGTTAGCTATAGCACTGTAGTTGGGCAGTGATATCCAACATGAGGGTCAAGGGATAAAAAATAAAATTTATCTTTATGAAAAATTTAAAATGAAAATAATATAATTTATTTTTAGTACAATGTTGAGGCTACCAATAAAAACCAACTCTTGAATTTTACTTTTACTCAAATATTTCTGCTCATTATGAAAAAATGTCTATCTGTTTATTGTGCGATCAGGCGCATTTTATATATAAACTAACAAAGCAAAAAAGAATGTGACGATAACAGAATCTTCGATAATTCATTTATCTTTCATGCTTTTTGCGTGTTTATATGTAAAATACGCCTGATCGTACAGCAAAGAGAATGTCTCATATTCTCTATCAAGGAACAAGCATATGATAGCGTTGCCATGACAACGCTCTTTTATAAGGCAGAATTGACTAAAAACACGAATATTCTGCTCCAAACAAACTAGCTCTTCTATTGATTTATCCTTTACCATTACTGTGTTTGCGGTACGTTTTTTCATAAAGATTGTCTACCTGAAAGTTTTTCCCTTCAAGTTTTCCTCTTTGATGTTATCATAAAGTGATTCGATTTGGAGCAGGAGATGGAGCAGGAAAAAGAGAACTGTCGACGTTTTGACGGCATGAAATAATTTCATTAAATAAACCGCTTCGACGAAGAGTTTTCTTTCATTTTTATTTATTATTGACTCGGGGAAATTGATAGTTTTTATAACATAGAATGTAACGTGGATATAGTAATCAATATTTCTGGGTTTACTGTAAACTGTGTTCTGGTTCATATTAATAAATTTTGTTTTTAAATGTGCTCGTATTTTCTTTACCAGGTGCAGGTTAAATGGTTAAAAGGTCAAACGGGGTCTTTTGCCAACGTGAATCATATTTTTCGTGCAAAAGCAATTTACAGGTGGAGCAGGAACAAGTTGACACCTGCTCCTAAATCTAGGAGGTGGAGAGGGAAAATAGTGAAAATAGAGATGGAGTAAAAAGAAAAAGAAAGAAAACAAAATTTTTGTTTGTACTGAACTAGAATTTTAATTCGGAATTATAATTTCCGAGGTTCCAAGTTTTATATATGTATTTTTAATTCAAAATTTTAACCCAGAATTTAGAAGTTCCATTAATTCTAGATTCCCAAAACTTTTGAGTACCGGGAATCCAAAGTTTCAAAACATTTACAGCACTAAAAATTGAAGTTCCAAAAGTTTAAAGTCCCTCAAATTTGTGGTTCTGAAAATTTCAAGTCCTCAAATTTGTAATTCTGGAAAATTTCAAGTCCTTAAAATTTTGAGTTCTGAAAATATTGTGGACCTGAAATTAGCAGTTCAGAAAATTTTAAGTCTCAAAAATATCAAGTTCAGTAAAATTCAAGATCCCAAAATTAAAAGTCTCAAACATATCATGTTCCAAAAAATTTAAACTTTCAAAAGGTACTCCAAAAATTCCAAACTTCAAAAATTTGGTACTCTGACAATCTGATACTCTAGTAATTCTAAAAAATTTAAAAATAGAACTATTTGCAACTCCAGTAAGGTGAAATTCAACAAATCTTAAAAAAGTGTAAAATCTAGCGATTTACAACTTCAGAAATGTAAAACTCCGGTAATACAAAACTCCCAAAATTTCAACCCCGGCAATACAAAACTCCCAAAATTTCAACTCTGGTAATACAAAACTCCCAAAATTTTAACTCCGGCAATTCAAAACTCCCAAAATTTTAACTCCGGCAATACAAAACTCCCAAAATTTTAACTCCGATAATATAAAACTCCCAAAATTTTAACTCCGGCAAAACAAAACTTCCAAAATTTTAACTCCGATAATATAAAACTCCCAAAATTTTAACTCCGGTAATACAAAACTCCAAAAATTTCATCCAGTCATCCTTAACTTCTAGTATTTCTCAACTCCGGAAATTCTCAACTCCGGAAATTCTCAACTCCGGGAAATTCTCAACTCCGGAAATTCTCAACTCCGGAAATTCTCAACTCCGGAAATTCTCAACTCCGGAAATTCTCAACTCCGGAAATTCTCAACTCCGGAAATTCTCAACTCCGGAAATTCTCAACTCCGGAAATTCTCAACTCCGGAAATTCTCAACTCCGGAAATTCTCAACTCCGGAAATTCTCAACTCCGGAAATTCTCAACTC
>NW_020536999.1:5736910-5754440 GCF_003426905.1 Ctenocephalides felis | reverse complement strand
TTACGACTTTTCTTTCTCGTTTCCCTCGGAAAGCGGAAAAAGAGTTTGATGTAATTATTGAGTTACGAACGCTCGCTCGGTTTTCTAGTGCATATGTGTGTATGTATGTGTGTGTGATATATGATATATGGGAAATGTTTCATCATTTGAAAAAATTATTGAAAGTACGAGTCAAATTATTAAAGAGTCGAGACAAATTATTAAAAAGGTCGATTGGAATTTTTACAGAGTCGAGACAAATTATTAAAAAGTCGAGACAAATTATTAAAAAGTCGAGACAAATTATTAAAAAGTCGATTCGAATTTTTCTGGAGTCGATTCGAATTTTTCTGGAGTTGATTCGAATTTTCAAAGAGTCGATTCGAATTTTCAAAGAGTCGATTCGAATTTTCAAAGAGTCGATTCGATTTTCTGGAGTCGATTCGAATTTTTACAGAGTCGATTCGAATTTTTCCAGGGTCGATTCGAATTTTTCTAGAGTTGATTCGAATTTTCAAAGAGTCGATTCGAATTTTCAAAGAGTCGATTCGAATTTTCAAAGAGTCGATTCGAATTTTCAAAGAGTCGATTCGAATTTTCAAAGAGTCGATTCGAATTTTCAAAGAGTCGATTCGAATTTTTTCAGAGTCGATTCGAATTTTTTCAGAGTCGATTCGAATTTTTTCAGAGTCGATTCGAATTTTTTCAGAGTCGATTCGAATTTTTTCAGAGTCGATTCGAATTTTTTCAGAGTCGATTCGAATTTTTCAGAGTCGATTCGAATTTTTTCAGAGTCGATTCGAATTTTTTCAGAGTCGATTCGAATTTTTTCAGAGTCTATTTGAATTTTTAAAGAGTCGAGTCAAATTATTAAGACGAGTAAAATTTTTTAAAAATCATGTCTAATTTGTGAACACGTTGACTGATTAGTAAAATTCAAGCCTACTTATTTAAAATCGAGTAAAATTATCATCGATCGAGTATAATTCTCAGAACTCGAGTTCAAATTTTATATAATCGAGTATAATTTCCAAAACTCGAGTTTAAATTTTATAAAATCGGGTTCAATTAGCAAAAATTAATTTCGATCAATAAAATCATGCTAAAATATGAAATTCGAGTCCGGAAAACAAGTTAGTAATTTCAACTAAAAATTAGGATAGCTTTAAATCAATGTAAATATGTAATTTTATGTTTGAAAATTTTCTGCACAAGATCTTCTATTATTCTTTACATCATAATATAAACTAATTTAAATTTTTCCTACATATATATATATATATATATATAATATATATATATATATATATATATATATGTATATATATATATACATGTAATATCTGTATATAATGTATAAAAGTTTTAATTCCGTTAACAAACGACCTCATTATATTATTATTTCTCATGCAATATTTTTCCAATTAAAATTCTAATTATCATAAAGTGAGCGAGCGATAAATAAATAACTGATAAAGCAAACAAAGGACACAATAATAATTTCCATAAAAATTATTATATTCTGATGTTTGAACGAGAGATTAATTTAAATATTTGCGAATTTAATAATTGGCAATAAATGATGATGACGATGACGACGATGATGATTAATATTAACGAATGCGAAAATTAAATGGGTAATCGTAGAGCGAAATTGTAGTTTTTGCATTTGTTGAAATTTTTGTTGTTTTTATTAAGGGCCATACTTGAAATAGTTTTGAATTTATTGGTTTAATTTTTGTTACTCAATTTTTTTGTAATGCAGAATTGAACATTATATACAATCCTAAATTTTCACTCTCTTTTTAATCATTTTTAGTCGATTGTTACGTTTCTGAGTCGAGTTTTACGTTCCGGATTTTGTCGTTCCTGAATTGAATTTGATTCGTATTTTAGACCTTGGAGTCGAATTTAAGATTTTGGAGTCGTATTTTAGACCTTCAGGAGTCGGAATTTAGGTTCTGGAGTCGGAATTTAGGTTCTGGAGTCGGAATTTAGGTTCTGGAGTCGGAATTTAGGTTTTGGAGTCGGAATTTAGGTTTTGGAGTCTACAATTACGCTCCGGAGTAGATTTTTAGGTTTCGTAATCTAAAGTTACACTCCGGAGGCGATTTTTACGTTACTGAGCCAACTTTTACGTTACTGAGCTAACTTTTCGTATTTTTACGTTTCGGGAGTCGTATTTTTACGTTTCGGGATTCGTATTTTAGGCTCCGGAGTCGAATTTTAGGCTTTGGATTTGTATTCGACTTTCAAGAGTATATATATATATTCTTATAGACGTTGGAGTCTTATTTTAGACGTCGGAGTCGAATTTTAAATCGATCTCAATTTTTGCTAATTTCACTTGATTTTTGCTCGTTTTTTTTTTAATTCAACTTGTATTTGTCTAATTTGACTCGTATTTTTCTAATTTAACTTGTATTTTCCTAATTTGACTCGATTTTTGCTAATCTACACGCCATTGTTTATTCGACTCTATTTTTCTAAATTCGAGCGGTCACAACTTTTCAAACATCTTTTCGATAACTCGGATTAACCGATTGGAATGATTTGAAAAAAAAAATCTATTTTTTTGTGAAGTTTTTGGATAAGACAGGTCTAGGCATTTCGAAGCAAAACATGCTAAAAATGTCTATTCATAAAATTCTTATAGCACAGATCCTTTGATGATGCCAGTTCACATAAGATTCTCTCTTGCTTTGTTTATATGCAAAATACGCCTGATCGCACAGCAAATAAATAAATTTGTCACATATTCACTAACAAGGAACAAGCATAAGGTAGCGTTGCCGTGACAACGCTATGCCATGAGGCAGAATTGCCCCAATAGTTACATTAAAGCAAAATGCCACTTACACCTAGACTTTTTTTATTTTGTTTTTTTTTAGATTTTATAAATTCTTACAAAATTACAACCCTGTAGGGATTTGTTGAGTAGTGGTCGCTAGTGGACGGACATTTCACTTGCGGAAAGAGCTTTGCAAAAAGTCATTAGCTTAAAAGCTGTCCGGCGGAGCGTGCGCGAAAACAAACATAGACACACACACACACACATACACATATATTATATATATATACATACATATATATATACATACATATATATATACATTAGGGTGGTCCTTAAAATGGTCATTTTTGAATTTTCTTGCTCCCAGGGGCTCAAATGGTTCCAAATTGATAAAAAACAATTCTCTGAAAGTTTTAGCTCTTAATATTAACGTTTAGATAGAGCAAGGAAATTCGAAAATGACCATTTTAAGGACCACCCTAATATTTATATATATATTTACTCAAGGGAGTTACCGAGTAACATTTACATTGACGGATTTGTTCTCAATTTTACAAAAATTTCTTTTCTCTCTCAGTCTGCAATAGTTGTCGTCATCTTGCAATAATTCCTGCCATTCCTGCCATTTCTGTCATCTTTTCCCTTATTTATGATGATTCCAGTTGACATAATTGACATCTCGGAAGTGCCGTAAAGCGTTCCTGAGTTTTTTCTTTTTTTTCTTTTCCCTGCGAACAGAAACATGACCGATGCGATAACGTTCGCTGAGTGGAAATAGAAATGAAAATAAATATGTAAATGATTCAATGAGATGTATATATGTGTATATATATAATATATATATATATATATATATATACATCTTTCCACCTCTGTAACAATTTAATTCCCGGACTTGCTTTTATGTCTCGTATGAATTGAGAAAGTCCAGGTAAGGTTTCTTTGATAAAAGTGTTTATAGTTTTTTGTTCTGAATTTTGGGAATTTGAGAATATCTGGAGTTAAAAATAACTGAAGTTGAAAATTTCCGGAGTAGAAAATGACTGGAGTTGAGAATTTGCGGAGTTGAGAATTTGCGGAGTTGAGAATTTGCGGAGTTGAGAATTTGCGGAGTTGAGAATTTGCGGAGTTGAGAATTTGCGGAGTTGAGAATTTGCGGAGTTGAGAATTTGCGGAGTTGAGAATTTGCGGAGTTGCGAATTTGCGGAGTTGCGAATTTGCGGAGTTGCGAATTTGCGGAGTTGCGAATTTCCGGAGTTGCGAATTTCCGGAGTTGAGAATTTCCGGAGTTGAGAATTTCCGGAGTTGCGAATTTCCGGAGTTGGTGAATTTCCGGAGTTGCGAATTTCCGGAGTTGCGAATTTCCGGAGTTGCGAATTTCCGGAGTTGCGAATTTCCGGAGTTGCGAATTTCCGGAGTTGCGAATTTCCGGAGTGTTGCGAATTTCCGGAGTTGCGAATTTCGGAGTTGCGAATTTCCGGAGTTGAGAATTTCCGGAGTTGCGAATTTCCGGAGTTGCGAATTTCCGGAGTTGCGAATTTCCGGAGTTGAGAATTTCCGGAGTTGAGAATTTCCGGAGTTGAGAATTTCCGGAGTTGAGAATTTCCGGAGTTGAGAATTTCCGGAGTTGAGAATTTCCGGAGTTGAGAATTTCCGGAGTTGAGAATTTCCGTAGTTGAGAATTTCCGTAGTTGAGAATTTTTCCGGAGTTGAGAATTTCCGGAGTTGAGAATTTCCGGAGTTGAGAATTTCCGGAGTTGAGAATTTCCGGAGTTGAGAATTTCCGGAGTTGAGAATTTCCGGAGTTGAGAATTTCCGGAGTTGAGAATTTCCGGAGTTGAGATTTTTCCTTTTTGAGAATTTCCGGAGTTGAGAATTTCCGGAGTTGAGATTTCCGGAGTTGAGAATTTCCGGAGTTGAGAATTTCCGGAGTTGAGAATTTCCGGAGTTGAGAAAATACTAGAAGTTAAGGATGACTGGATGAAATTTTTGGAGTTTTGTATTACCGGAGTTAAAATTTGGGAGTTTTTATATTATCGGAGTAAAAAATTTGGAAGTTTTGTTTTGCCGGAGTTAAAATTTTGGAGTTTGTTTTGCCGGAGTTAAAATTTTGGGAGTTTTGATTGCGGAGTTAAAATTTTGGGAGTTTTGAATTGCCGGAGTTAAAATTTTGGGAGTTTTGTATTACCAGAGTTGAAATTTGGGAGTTTTGTATTGCCGGGGTTGAAATTTTGGGAGTTTTGTATTACCGGAGTTTTACATTTCTGAAGTTGTAAATCGCTAGATTTTACACTTTTTTAAGATTTGTTGAATTTCACCTTACTGGAGTTGCAAATAGTTCTATTTTTAAATTTTTTAGAATTACTAGAGTATCAGATTGTCAGAGTACCAAATTTTTGAAGTTTGGAATTTTTGGAGTACCTTTTGAAAGTTTAAATTTTTTGGAACATGATATGTTTGAGACTTTTAATTTTGGGATCTTGAATTTTACTGAACTTGATATTTTTGAGACTTAAAATTTTCTGAACTGCTAATTTCAGGTCCACAATATTTTCAGAACTCAAAATTTTAAGGACTTGAAATTTTCCAGAATTACAAATTTGAGGACTTGAAATTTTCAGAACCACAAATTTGAGGGACTTTAAACTTTTGGAACTTCAATTTTTAGTGCTGTAAATGTTTTGAAACTTTGGATTCCCGGTACTCAAAAGTTTTGGGAATCTAGAATTAATGGAACTTCTAAATTCTGGGTTAAAATTTTGAATTAAAAATACATATATAAAACTTGGAACCTCGGAAATTATAATTCCGAATTAAAATTCTAGTTCAGTACAAACAAAAATTTTGTTTTCTTTCTTTTTCTTTTTACTCCATCTCTATTTTCACTATTTTCCCTCTCCACCTCCTAGATTTAGGAGCAGGTGTCAACTTGTTCCTGCTCCACCTGTAAATTGCTTTTGCACGAAAAATATGATTCACGTTGGCAAAAGACCCCGTTTGACCTTTTAACCATTTAACCTGCACCTGGTAAAGAAAATACGAGCACATTTAAAAACAAAATTTATTAATATGAACCAGAACACAGTTTACAGTAAACCCAGAAATATTGATTACTATATCCACGTTACATTCTATGTTATAAAAACTATCAATTTCCCCGAGTCAATAATAAATAAAAATGAAAGAAAACTCTTCGTCGAAGCGGTTTATTTAATGAAATTATTTCATGCCGTCAAAACGTCGACAGTTCTCTTTTTCCTGCTCCATCTCCTGCTCCAAATCGAATCACTTTATGATAACATCAAAGAGGAAAACTTGAAGGGAAAAACTTTCAGGTAGACAATCTTTATGAAAAAACGTACCGCAAACACAGTAATGGTAAAGGATAAATCAATAGAAGAGCTAGTTTGTTTGGAGCAGGAATATTCGACTGTTTTTAGTCAATTCTGCCTTATAAAAGAGCGTTGTCATGGCAACGCTATCATATGCTTGTTCCTTGATAGAGAATATGAGACATTCTCTTTGCTGTACGATCAGGCGTATTTTACATATAAACACGCAAAAAGCATGAAAGATAAATGAATTATCGAAGATTCTGTTATCGTCACATTCTTTTTTGCTTTGTTAGTTTATATATAAAATGCGCCTGATCGCACAATAAACAGATAGACATTTTTTCATAATGAGCAGAAATATTTGAGTAAAAGTAAAATTCAAGAGTTGGTTTTTATTGGTGCCTCAACATTGTACTAAAAATAAATTATATTGTTTTCATTTTAAATTTTTCATAAAAATAAATTTTATTTTTTATCCCTTAACCCTCATGATGGATATCATTGCCCAACTACAGTGCTATAGCTAACTTTAATGCTGCTGGTTTTGAAGTTTTGCTTTGTGGATTTAAAAGTGGTGACATCTGTATGACTACGACGATGTTTCCCAATGAAAACTATGGAACTAAATATGTATACAAGTACTTGTCTTGTGAGTTTGCTCGTCAGTAGAGTTCTTTTTTATATATTGTAGCTTGCTGTTGTTTTAGTATGCTCGTGGAGAGGGGTTTGTTGTATTTTTGCTGTCAGTGGAGTCCCTTTTGTTGCTACAGTCACTTTTTTTCTTTATGATATTTTGTAGGGTATGTTATATAGTAATCGCTAAAAAAACGAAAAAAATTCTGTAGATTCTGAGCATTTTAACAAAGTTCAACAAAACTGATGTGTGTATGTGTGTGCGGATACAATAATCTTTCATCGTTTTTGAGAGAACGGTGCATCCGAATTGAAAAATTCAAAACCCATTTTACTCGTATTGATGGATCGAATGATCGTTTAAATTTTTGGAAAAGCAGGTCTAATGGTTTCGGAGATACAAACAAGTTACGTGTGCGTGTATGTGTATGTATGTGCGGATACAAAGTTTAATTGTCGATTACGGGAGAACGGTTAATCCGATTTGAGTGATTCAAAAACTGTTCAAATCGTATTGATCGTGAGATGTGCTGATGAGCTTTTGGTAAATGCAGGTCTAGTAGTTTCGGAGATACCGAGCAAAAAGTGCATAGAATTGCATGTCAGTTTTTGACAGAACGGAGCAACCGATTAGAATGATTCAAAAAACATTTTACTCGTATTGATAGCACAAATAAATAGATGCATTTTTGAGGATGTAGTTTTAACGGTTTCGGAGATACAACAAACTGATGTGTGCGTGTACGTGTATGTATGTGCGGATACAATCTTTAGTCGTCGATTACGGGAGCACGGATCACCCGATTTGAATGATTAAAAAACTATTCAAATCGTATTGACCCCAAGATTAGCTGATTAGTTTTTGACAAATTCAGCTCCGGCCGTTTCGGGGTTGCAGAGCAAAATTTGCAAAAACTTGCAAGTCAGTTTTTGAGAGAACGGAGCGTTCGATTTGAATGATTCAAAAATCATTTTACTCGTATTGATGGAACAAATAATTGGTTACGTTTTTAAAAGGCATGTCGAGCGGTTTTGGAGGTACAACAAATTAATGTGTGCTTGTAAGTGTATGTATGTGCGGATATAATCTTTCACCGACGATTACGGGAGCACGGATCAACCGATTTGAATGATTCAAGAACTATTCGATTCCTATTGATGGCTAGATTCAATGTTCAATTTTTGAGAAAGGCTGGTCCAGCCGTTTTGGAGATATGGAGCAAAAAGTGCAAAAACTTGCAAGTCAAGTACTGAATGTCCGATTAGAATGATTCAAAAAACATTTTACTCGTATTGTTGAAACGAATAATTGGTTACATTTTTGAGAGTGTAGACTAACGGTTTCGGAGATATAAAATATTGGTGTGTGCGTGTGGGTGTATGTATGTGCGGATACAATATTTTATTGCAGATTACGTGAGCACGGATCAACCGATTTGAATGATTGAAAAACTATTCGATTCCTCTCGATGGCTAGATTTACTGATTCATTTTTCAAAAGCAGACAGGTCCATACGTTTCGCAAATATGAAGAAAAATGTGCAAAAAATGTAAAGTCAGTTTTTGAGAACGGAGAGTCCAATTTGAACGATTCAAAAATCATTTAACTCCTATTGATGCAAGGAAGAATTGGTTACATTTTTGATAATGTAGGTCCAGCGGTTTCTGAGATATAGCGGAAAAACATATGCTTTGTTTGTATGTGCGGATACAAAAATCTTTTATCGCCGATTACACGAGAACGGAGCATCCGATTCAAAAACCATTCGATGTGTATCAACGGAATGAAGAATTGATTACATTTTTGCAAAGGCAGATCTTGCGATTTCTGAGATATAGCGGAAAAAGTAAAAACCTATGCAATGTGTGTATGTGCGGATACAACAATCTTTCATCGCCCATAGCGCGAGAACGGATCAACCGATTTGAATGATTCAAAAACCATTCGATTCCTCTTGAAAGCGAGATGTGCTCATTAGTTTTCGAGAAAGACAGGTCTAAGCGTTTCGGCAGTACGGAGCCAAAAGTACAAATATTTTAAATTAATTCATATACAAATAGAATTTTTTGCAGGCTGGACTACAATTAAATGCAAGGTAAAAGACGTCTTCGCCTTTTAAGCCCTGTAAAATTGTCTGTAAATTACTATTATACATTACTATAATGATTTTTCTATTTAATTTCCTATTTACTTCCGTTCCCTAATTAACTAAACCGGAACTAAATTAAGTTCCGGAATAATTTATTGAATTTTGCGGCCGCAACGCGTCCTATTGGCAAGTTATTATTAATTATTTGCATTGATTATCGAGAAATCGATAATGGAAACCGATATGTACTGAATGCAAGTTTATAATTGCGAATGCACCGAAATGCAATGTAATTAATTATAGATATCAATATTTAGGCAATTAGTGGATTGATTTTGGGGTCATGTAATGGAATGGGGAATGGATATATATATAATATATATATATATATATATATATATATCAATAACAATCCTTTTAGCACTCCAAAGTTAAATTAAAAGAGTGCTAAACAATCCCTTTAGCACTCCAAATTTAAATTAAAATTTTAATATACCTAAATACCAAACTTTTCCACACATTTTCAATATAAAAATCTTTTTCCTTAATGGACTAGAAGAGAGAGTATGTATGTATGTAGAGTTGCAACTTTTTTCTTTTGCAACTTTCGAGAAAGACGCCGGTGCAATATTTCCGACACGGTTAAAAAAACTTTTCCATATAATCGTCATTATAACGAAGGCACTTTGAAAATTTAAATTATATTCTGTTAGTTATTATAATAAAAAAAAAGTTGGGAGGAAAGTTGAGTACTTGTCGAGATTTCTGCGCGCGCATAAGAAATAATTATATGGGATTATATATTGTATTTTTATTAGTATTTGTACTAGATTTTTGAAAATTTAGTATGTTGTTTTTTAAAGTGTATTTTAAACGTAAAAAATATAAATAACGTAAATATCTTAGTTAGTAACCAGAAATAAATAATTTAATCAGCAAGTGCCTACATTTTTCTTCAAACACTCTACATTTTGCACCTATATGAACTTTATATTAAAACATTAATTTTTTGTATAAAACCTTGTGTTGTAAATATTTTTAAAAAATTCTATATACCCCATAAAATAACGTAAAAACAAAAATATTAAATTTTTAGCATAAAAACTATAAATTTTGAATAAATACTATGCGAGAGTCCCAGAACATTTTTGTCTGCATTTTTCAAGTATCAAACCTTGATAGTATTAGTGCAAATATTTTTTTACAATAATAGCATTTGTACTAGAATGCTGGAAATTTAATATGTTATTCTACAATACTTGTTTTAAATATTCAAAATATAAAACCAATAGTTTTTGTAGATAGTAACTAGAAATAAATAATGTAGTTAACAAGTGTCTACATTTTTCTTCAAACACTCCACATTTTCCACCTATATCAAATTTATATTAAAACAGATTTTTTTGTATGGAACTTCATGTTGTAAATATTTTTAAAAAAAATCTATAAATCCCTAAAAATAACTTAAGTCCAAAAACCATTAAATTTTTACCACAAAAACTATAAATTTACATTTTTTATATTTATATAATATGAAACATTTATTTCATATATTTACGTGTCCAATTTTTGCAACAAATTTTCATCCCCAGTTGCGATTTTCGCAAATTATCCCTAAACTAAAGACAAAAGATGATTAATTTAATATATAATGAAAATAACAATTTCTATAGAATTTGATCTAATTGTCTGTTTCGTAGTAAATTGACATAGTATTCATAATTTTAATGAGTTTTGGCGTCGGCTATTAAAACTTTCCTAATGGGATGGCCGCAACTCCATTGTCGATTGTTATAAAAGACTTTTGAAATATTATAATTTCATATTTTGTACTCTGAAATAATTTATTGAGTTCATTAAAATTTTGTGTGTTGATATAATGAGTCTGGCACTAAGGGTTTGATAATTAGACAGACAAAAGTAAATAAATACCAAGATACAGCAAATTAACTAAGCCGTACATCTTGTTACTAAATAATTTATTTCTCCACACCAAAAACCATTATCACCCATTTTATATTTTTTAAATTTCAAACAAACATCTAATATTACCATATAAAATTTTCAAAATCCTACCCCTCACCAATAAATAAATATAAATTTTCCCCCCAAAACAAATTCTAATACCATTTTCTTCTTTTCCAGGTAAGCACCAAAGAATTTCTGTCGTCAAGATAGTGAGTACAAAATATTTATTTATTATTTTTTTTACTCAAACTACAGCTATATCACATTTTCTAATATTTATAGCAACATTATAGCTATCCTTCTATATCCTTTGTATAAAAGATTTATATCCTGGTAAAGGTAATATTTGATTTTAATAAATTTTTGTAAACGCGAACACAAAAGCATCGCTCTGAATACCGATGGAAGGAATAGTTGGACAGCTGGTGGAAGAATTGTAATAGATAAATTATTTTGTTACGTGATTATAACTTTTCTTTACTTTTTAATTATTTTTTATTAGCTTGATTGTTTTTTTTTTTTTTAATTTTTTTTAGATTAACTTGTTTGTTTTTAGTTCTCTTACAAGTCTCAGCATTTTTTTTTTTTAATTTACAACACAATTTGTTATATCTCACTAAAATTTCACACATCTCACAAATCTCATACATCTCAAAAATCGTTTTAAAATTTTGCACATTTCAATATTCTTCTATAAAAACAAGGTGAGATACACTTTCTTATTTCAGCACTGAAATTTCACAAATCTCACAATTTTTCTCACAAGTTGTGCATATTTTTGAATCTCACACATTTTGAATATTTTTCTAAAAAAGAGTTGACTCTTTTTTACCACAGCAATTTTATTAAATTCAATTAAATCTGTATTATTTCAAATCTCACCAAAATTTCATGCATCTCAACAATCTCAAACATCTCACAAATCATTCACATTTTAAAATTTTACATATTTTGAATATTTTTCCTAAGACAGAGTTGTGAATACTTTTGCTTCTTTCGCCAATTTTATTTCCTTTGAATATCGCACTATTTTATTCCGTCTCACAGAATTTCACACGTTTTTAGATCTCACACATTTTGGATATTCTATTTAAAAAAATAAAACTGAGATAAGAGTTGTGACTTACTCTTTATCTCAGCAATTTTATTTCCTTTAAATATGACAATATTCTTTAAAATCTCACAAGACTCCTCACATGTCACAAGACTTCTCACATCTCACAAATTATACATATCTCACAAATCTTGCCACTACGAGCAATATTTTATAAATTTTTCTCTTATTTTGAAGAGATAAATCTAATCCAATATGAATCTCACAAATATCGCACATCTCACAATTTGTGTACATTTTTAGTTCTCACACATTTTGAAAATATTATTTTCGATAAAAGCTGAGATAAGGAAGAGTTGTGAGATTATTCTTTTTATCTCAGTAATTTCATTTTCTTTAAACATAACTATATTTTTTTAAAATCTCACAGGACTTCTCACATCTCACAATTTATACATATCTCACAAATTATACATATCTCACAAATTATACATATCTCACAAATCTTTCCCCTATCATCAATATTTTGTAAATTTTGCTTTTATTTCAACAAATCAAAACTAAGAGAAATCTCACAAATATTGCACATCTAATAAATTGTGCACATTTTTAGATCTCACACATTTTGAATAGTCTCAAATTGGAAAAATAAAATTGCTAAAACAAGAAAAAGTTGTGAGATTCTCTTTTTTACCTCAGCAATTTTATTTTATTTAAACATCACTATATTCTTTAAAATCTTACAAGACTTTTTACATCTCACAAATTATACATATCTCACAAATCTTTCTTCTATTAGCATTGTTAACAATTTTGTAATTATGCTTTTATTTCAAATCTAACCTAAGATAAATCTCACAAATATTGCAAATCTCATAAATCGAGTACATTTTGAAATCTCACAAATTTTGAAAATTCTACTTCTGAAAAAATTTGAGATAAGGGAGAGTTGTGAGATACTCTTTCTTATATCAACTTTTTTTTAATCCCATAGGAGTTTTTCACATCTCACAAGACTTCTCACATCTCACAAATCATGCATATCTCACAAATCTCTTTTATCAAGTCATTTTTATTTATTTAATAATTTTGTAAACTCTGGACCTATATAAAAAATTTTACATTACACAGATTTTCACAAATCTTACGAAAAAAATTGCTTACTAAATTTAAAAAACAACGTAGCGCTTATACTAATAAACAAATAAATTAACACAAACTCTGCAGTAAGAATTTATATACGAGTATTTTATTCTAATCCTGAGTGATTTCAAGAATTTTCTATTACGTTGGTTGCTGGTACAGCAATAATTTGTTGTTTTTTTATGGTTTCTCAGCTCAAAAAATTGCTTACTAAATTAAAAAAAAACTATAACTCTTGTACTAATAAACAAATAAATTAACACAAACTCTGCAGTAAGAATTTATATATTTTTTCTAATACTGAGTCATTTCAAGAATTTTCTATTACGTTGGACCAGCAATAGTTTGTTAGTTTTTTATGGTTTTTGATGGTTTCTCAGCTCCCTGTCTATGAAGCTCGCTCTCCGAGCCGAGAGAAGAGAGCTCTATGGATTTTGATTATCGGAAGAAAAATGCATTTCATGTCCAAAACAGATTACCTGCGGCTTTGATACCGAGATTTCCCATAAAATCATAAAATCCGTGAAAGGCGAAGCGATATTAAAAATCTTCCAGGAAAATAATATTATATAAGATACACCATAAAATGGAAAAATATAAAAAATTGCTAAAACAAAATATGTATATATTTATCCTGACTGTATTTTAAATTGTGTATCCTAGGCACTTGACTGTCCTGTTTTTATTTCCGAAATTCCTGTAACGATTTTCGCAATTTGCATAAACACATCTACGAGAAAAAAGGATTTAAAAGTTACTTCGGGCGTAAAAAAAACGCTGACAAGGTTTATTGCTGAGACACTTCTTTGTCTAGACGGGGCGCTGGTGAAAAAGTAAAAAAAAACTTTAATTTACAAGAGTATTCCTATCAGTTTTTGCTTTTTTGTAAGGGTAGTTAGAGTAATTGTTCAAAAAAAATTGTTAAAAAATATTTACGTTTTAAGTTCTGAACATTTCGGCTTACTTTAGAAAATAGGTAGGTGTCTGTGCAACGGTATGTGTGTGTGGATACAATGTTAAATTGTCGATTGCCGGAGAACGCATCAACGGATTTGAATGATTCAAAAAACATTCGATTTGTATTGAAGAGGATCTTTGATGATTAGTTTTTGAGAAAGGCAGGTCTAGCCGTTTTGGAGATACGGAGCAAAAACTGTAGAAACTTGTAATTTTGTTTTGAGAGAAATTGTATAGAAATTTTAATTTAGTTTGAAATTTGCAAGAGGGTAGTAGGGACAGTTAAAGTAATTGCCCTAAAAAAACATTTATAAAACATTTACGTTATAACTTCTGAACATTTTGGCTTAGTTTAGAAAATAGGTGTGTGTATGTGCAACGGTATTTGTGTGCGGATACAATCTTTCATTGTCGATTTTGTGAGAACGGATCAACCGATTTGAATGATTTAAAAAACATTCTAATCTTCTTGATGAGGATCTTTGCTGATCAGTTTTTGGCAAAGGCAAGTTCAGCCGTTTCGGAGATACGGAGCAAAAAGCCTGGAAACTGGCAATGCGGTTTTTGAGAGAACGGAACATCTGATTTGAATGATTTAAAAAACATTGTACTTGTATTGATAGAATAAATATTTGGTTAGATTTTTTGAAAGGCAGGTTCAGCGGTTTTGGAGGTATTGAAGAAAAACTAATACGAAAATCCTATTTGGAGGCCAAAATAGTCATCACAAATCTTCACGTTGACCTAATAATTAAATGAGCTGTATTTTTTCAAATTTTTGTTATGAATTTTTTCTTATTATTTTTACACCAGCTCTCCGTCTATCCACTGCATAGATATAAAGACGCTCTCTTACGACTGACGCTAGAAAAAAAGCTAAATCGACTGTTTTTGTATCGTATTTGCGTTTTTTTCGTTTGTTTTGTGGATTTATTGTACACCACAGATTTATAGCTATTACAGATACTTTTTGCCATCGTATAAACCAGTTGTACTATATATAGTACAGCATTTTTAATCACAATGCGCTTATTTAGTATAACGTGCATTTTTTTAATATAACTCATGTAACTTTCGAACCGTTGGTTTGTGGGAAACAAAATATTCAGGAAATTTATACAAAATTTATTTATCTATAATTTTGTCTAATAATATTACCCTAAAGCAACTCCCTATACTTTAAAATAGCTTTCAAACAATCTAAACCAGTGTTTCTCTTTCTCTAATGAATTATATTTCTGTTTCCCCCAATTCAATAAGTATAAATCAAACGGGGAAAGTAAAAAGAAAAAAACTTTTTCGTTTTAAAAAGGATGAGAAAGGATGTCTCAATAAGCAAACAAGACACAAAAAAAACTTTTTTTATTAGAAAGTAAATCCTCGGACGATCCGAAGGATATTTATGACGAGAGTTCTTCGTGACGGAGTTCGAAAATTTGTAGCAATTATTTTGAATTATTGATTTTTTGTACATATGTTGTGAGAAAGTTGTGGATTGTAAGTATAGTGTATAATAATAGATATATCAAGGTGTAAGGTATTGGAATTATAGGTTTGTGTGTTAATGCGTGTGGCCTGAGGAGCTCGTTGAACTTTAACATTTTTCTTGAAGGGCTCGACAATGTGTTGCTATTTTTGCCAGTTATTGATTTTTTTTTAAATATTTTTTCAGAGGGCTAGGAATTTTGAGTATGCAGTATTGTACTATACATACTTAAGTGCAATATTTTAAATTACAGCATTATACTTTCAGAATTATGTCCTGAGGAGCTCATGAAATCTTAATGTTTGTTTTGAGGGGTTCAGACTTTTGTAGTATATACGAGGTCTGTTCAAAAAGTACCCGGAATTTTCGTTTTTTCAAAAAAATATTTATTTATTCGTCTACATTAATGTGGTCCCCTTCAAAGTAGTCCCCCCCAGATATAATACACTTATGCCAGCGTTTTTTCCAATTTTCGAAGCACCCTTGATATTCACTTTTTGATATGTCCTTGAGCACTCTCAGCGATTCGGCCTTTATTTCTTCAATCGAGGAAAACCGCCGTCCTTTCATGGGTCTCTTCAACTTTGGGAATAGGAAAAAGTCACACGGAGCCATATCTGGTGAATTTTGGCACTTTGCAACACTTTATTTCATTTTTTACGCAAAATTTAATACAAATTCTTTGACTTTTCAATTCTTCCATTGTAAAAATCGCCGAGCTCAGAAAAACACGTCGAACCTTAGCGACTACCACAGACAAAGTAAACAGTGAATATAGCTGAAAATTTCATCATACTTTAGGGGCATTATACCAACCAACACAATAAAAAAAATTTTGACAATCAACACTCCAGACCCGCGAAATTTGATTATTAGTAATTCCGGGTACTTTTTGAACACACCACGTATATTGTCGATTATTATTTTTTTTTGTAAAAACTTTGCAAGGGAGCTGTAAATTTTGAGTATTCAGTATTATACTAGACATACTTTAGTATAATATATTAGAAGTAGAGCATTATACATTTTGAATTGCGCCCTGAGGAGTTTATAGAACCTAATAATTTATTTAGAGGGATTTGAAAATTTGTTGCAGCTATTGAGGATTATTGATTTTTGGGCAAATATTTTGTCATGTGGCTATGAATTTTGAGTATGCAGTATTATACTAGACACAATTTAGTGTGATATATTAGAAGTACAGCAATATATATGTCGAATTGTGCCCTGACGAGCTCATGGAATCTTACAATTTGTTTTGAGGAGGTTGAAATTTTGTTGCAATTACTGCGGATTATTGACTTTTTTTGCAAATATTTTGTAAAGGAGCTATAAATTTGGAGTAAACAAATTTATGCTAGAAATACTCACGAGTAGTATATTAAATTATAAACATTGAAGGACAAAAATTGTGCCCTGACAAGCTCATCAAACTTTAACATCCGATGTGATGACTCCTGAATTCGTCGCTAATATTGTGACCTACCATTTTTTTTCAATTATTTAGTGAGTGAGCTTTAAATTTTAAATATGCAGAATTATACTAGATATACTAAAGTATAGTATATTAAATTTGTAACATTATATAAAAAGTATTGTATTCTGTGGACTTCAAACAACCTAAAAATTTATTTTAATGAGTTCAAAAATGTGGTGCAATTTTCTTGAAGCATTATTATTACCCAAAAATTTTGTGAGGGAGCTATAAATTTTTAGTATGCAAATTTATACTAGATATACTGAAGTATACTATATTTAATTTTGAGCACTACAGCACAAATATTGTATACTGAAGAGCAAATCGAATTACAAATTTTATTATCAAGGGTTCCAAAATGTGTTGCATTTGTTGTGCATTATTTTTGCTCGTACACACATATTTAGTGAGGGAGCTGTGAATTTTGAGTACGTCAGTTCATATTCCATATACCTAACTATATTATGTAACGTTTTTAGCATTATCGAACAATTATTGTACACTAAGAAGCCAATCGAATTCCAAACTTCATTATCTAGGGTTCCAAAATTTGTGGCACTTTTTGTGCATTATAGCTCGTACCCAAATATTTAGTGAGAGAGCTATAAGTTTTG
>NW_020536999.1:5720200-5736810 GCF_003426905.1 Ctenocephalides felis | reverse complement strand
ATTACTTTTGATACAATTTTGACTCATTTTGATACAATTTTGTAATCCTTTATAATATGTTCCATCTTACAAGATTATGTTGGGTTTTAATTATTGTTGGGTTGGGTTTTAATTATTGTTCTCAATATTTATCATTGCAAAAAAATTGTTTATTACATAAGTTTATTAGTGTGTATTCATTGATATTTTTTTTCTAAATTCTAAATTTTTCTCATAAAATTTCATCTGATTATTCCAGCATTAGTAAAATTGATTCAATGTATAATAATTACTGAAGTCACTTAGCCACAGCAAAGCGTGCCAGGGACAGCTAGTATATATATATAATTTTTAAAATTGCCAATAGATTAATTCATTTTTTTATATTTTTAGGAACCTTTATTGAGTTCGCCACAGCCTGCTTGCATTCTGCCGCCGCCTGTGCTGCAGCTGCAGCAGCAGCAGCAAAATCAGTTCAATTCGCAGCAGTCGCAAATTGTTGCACAGCAGGATTCTGGAGCAGCTGTCTTGGCAGAACGATTGGAATGTCTGGAGACTGCTTCACAGGTAAATAGATACAAATATATATATATATATATATATATATATATATATGTATATATATCTCGATAAAATGATCCGCTAAAACTCGAAAACGGCTAAACCGATTTGGCCAGTCTTAGTCTTGAAAAATTCGTGCCAATCAGTAGGTTGTCGGAAAGGTGAGATATTATTTGAAATCCGCGTAGAAACTTTACATTTTAATTTGAACATTTTTGTAGAAGCGTAATTTAAATAAAACAATGGACGGTGGCTAATACGTCAAATGTCAAACGTTTTTGACAGATGATGTTCAATTACGTTTAATAGGATGTTTTACGTGAATATTATTTAATTATGATTAAATTGTAGTAAGTAGTTTTGTTTGTAGTTTTATTTCTACACAAAATCGTTAGTAAACGGGCCGCAAGTGTTACTAGAAACTCAAAATATCAACTTTTTTGAAATGTTAATATGAAAATGCACTTTTTGGCATATTTTGCTCAAACACGGTGCTCTGAAAGATCTCATTTGTATAATTATATACTCATTGGTATTTATAAAACATTTTCTAGGTTATATTATTTTTTATTTATGTTATTTAAATTCAGAACCTAAATTTGGTATCGATCAAATGGACATTTTGTCGAATAACATTTTCCCAGTTATAATTTCCCAGAATTTATCGAAGAATAGATAGTAATATATGAAAGGTCCGGTGTTAAAAAAGTTCACCACCAATGTAACCAGTAAAATTAAGCATTGTTTAACGACAATATTTGAAAGTAGAGGGAAAAATTGTATAACCAGCTATAACCTTGATTCTCATGACTTGCTATCGGAGATATAAATAATCTTTGAAAATCCATAATAAAAGTATTTTCTTCCGTTGGTAGTTTTTTAAGCATTAGTTAAAAATGTAATTATTTTGTAAAATACCTTTAAAATTAAAATTAGACATTAAACCTGTTTGCCACCTGGCCGTTCCAAGTTACCACTCCTATAGGGTAAAAATGTTTAGATAAAGAATTTTTGAAAGACACCAAAAAAGCAAATTTCTACAATGACGAAGCAGCTGGTAGTTTTACTGAACGTAGTTAGATAATTGTTCGTTTGAAATGTGTTATTCGTTGTGATATAATTGGTTTGATTTTTATAATATAATTATTAATATTTGCTCATAGTCAAATTGGACTTTTGTGCCTCGCCCTGCTCTACATATATACTTTTTATTAAATTTACTTTAATTCATCGAATGTTACTTGAAACTTTTCAAAAAGCAGGTCAAGCAAGAAATACTTAATTTATTTTCTATCTATCCTCGCAGAAATTTGAAAATTTTGTACAGACTCCGTAGTATTATTTACAATTAGACACAAAATCCAAAATTCAAAAGCATCTGAAAAACTTGAAACGTAATCAATAAGTCGAAAGACCAAGAAAGACTTGGATTGGATTATACCATGTTTTCTATAGAAAGTGTATAAAACTTCCAGACAAAATATTGACAAACTAATGGGGTTTATAGTTTTTATAATACCTTATTGTATATAGCAATCAAACAACACATCCTTATACACTTAAAGTATTAATATTTTTGATTCTCTAGAAATTGTTTGGAATATACCTTACTTAGCAAAACAACGTTTGCCGGGTCAGCTAGTATATATATATATATATATATATATATATATATATATGTGTGTGTATTTATAATATGATATGTCTATTATTATTTAGGGTTGGAGGAGGAGGGTAGCCCCGGCCGACGCAGGCAAATTCTCTGTCGCCGGCCGAATGCCGGCGGTGGAAAAGTCGCGGTCAATGTTAGCCGTTGTGGCTGGAGCAGGCGGAGCAGGAACACCCACGTCGAACGATCAGAGAAAACGGAGGTGCCCACCGATGAATAGATTCCGCAGCAGGACTGGTGAGTTTGATAACAAAAACTTATTTATTATACACAACACATGATTCAAATCAGACACACAACTGCGACTATCGAAAACTATTGTACCCTATGTTACGTAGTTATAGAATTTATTAAAACTCTCCTTCGATAATTCAAGTTGCTGGGTTATAATTTAACCCTTGTAGCTGTGGACTGTATTAAACATCTCATTTGTTTATTATTATTCACAACATTTATCACCTTTGTCACACGCAGCTTGTTACGCATATGTTGCCCTTTACTTTAAAATAGTATCGTCAAAAAATACCATACTTGATTCTGAAATATTGTTTTCAATTTGACACTGATACCATTTTAATATCTAGTTACTAGAGTGATTAATAGGTTGCGCAAAAATACATATAGGCTGTTGAACGAAAACCTTGTAATAGGAAGTCCGTGTTATCGGAGGGATGTCGCATTTTTAGCTCCGCGTAGTATGGAGACCGCGTTTTCGGAGTGCCACGTTAACGGAGGGTTGTCTGTATATATATATATATATATAATATATATATATATATATATATGTGTTAAAGAAGTTAGTTTGTCTTAAATCAGTAACTAGCGTATGGCACATAATTTTGCACTATCATATATACATTAACTTGTGTTTTTGTTTTTGTTGAACAAAGCATAGCAATAAAATATATTTTGCACGAAAAGAGTAGTTTATGTGTACATTCCCGAGGCAGTTGTGATTTAAGACCTTATTTATATCCACTGATGATGACATAAAATTCTATATCGAAACGTTTGTAAAAAATTAAAGATTAACTTCTAAATCTTTGCCTTTTATTTGATGTATTGCCCTTGAAGAACTTACTCATATATATTATATATATATAGATTTCGACGATGAGTAGAAATAAAACTGTATTTAATATAAAAGAACAAAAGATTTTTTTTTTAGTTTCTGCTCCTCCACTTACGATACTCAAATAACATTTTAATTAGATTAAGATTTAAAACAAAAATAGTTTTAATATTTTAATTTAGCCAAGTGACACCAAAATTCTTGCCTAATTTATCCATATTGTCTAAAATTAGAAAACCAATATTCATAATCATGTAATTTATTGCTAATTTTTATAAAGTCTTCCGTGCTAAATTCAGGTTATGCAAATTGTGCTAACAAGAAGTACGGCTTGTTTATTCACATACACTTATAAAATAATTTTTTAAAATTTCAAGTTTATCAAAAAGTTGCATTAAAATTATCAAGTCTTATAATAAAATAAAAATAAAATACTTTAGAGTAAACATTTTTATATTGTCATTGCAGTATTGCATATTATTAATGCAACTCGAAATCTTATAAGTTTCTGAATTGAAATATTTGTAATTCAAAATTATCTTTTTGCATCATTTGAGCAATTTTCGTCGCAATTTTGTTGAAAATTCCACAATTCTGTAAAGAGGAAAAAAAGTTGACTTAGAGACGTTTTGCAGAATTCTATTTCATTAAACTAAATTAATTTCTTTCTAAGTATTTATCCTCAGTAAAATGCGTTGATAGTAATAAAAGTGTGTGAAGGCTAATTAAAAGCAATGATGCTCTTTGTTTTGAAATTTCAAAACTAACTATCTTATACACACAAAAAATTTAGTTTTGATCATAAAACCGGAGAGTTTCCATTTGGGGATAGTTGTTGTCACTAGAGTACTAAATATTATTAATTTAACTACAAGTTTAGAAAACGGAAAAACTTATTTAATGAAATAGTTAATAAATAGTTTTAATTCTCATGAAGCAACTTGAAATCTTATATTAAAACAAAAACGACAAATTTCTGAAAAATAAATAAAATAAATATTTGCAATTTGAAATTATGTTTTTTGAATATATGACTAATTTTTATCAAATTCCTTCATCATGAATGAAAAAGAAAGTTTCTTGAACGTTTTGCAGAATCCTTTTTTATTAAACTAAATTAATTTGTTCCTAAGTAAAAAAAATCTTCGACGTTTTGCAGAATCCTATTTCATTAAACTAAATTAATTTCTTCCTAAGTATTTGTAAAATGCATTGATAGTAATAAAATTTAGTGTATGTGTGTATGTATCTATAAATAATGTTTTCGATTCGATAATTTCCGATAAGTGTGACTATACACGTACGTATTGCAAATATGTCGACGGATAAGAAAGTGAAAGGTTACTTTACACATTACATGTACATGATACGGTTATTGGTCATTGCGAATTTATTTATTATTATTGCATCCTGCATTTATTGTAATGAAAAATGCAGTGCAGTCTAATTACTTCATTATAATAAAATTATAGTGAAGTTATTTTTTGACATATTCTTACGTTTAAATATATATGCGAATTCAATCTTTCGTCGACGATTTCGGCAGCACGGATTAACCAATTTGAATAATTCAATGCAAATTTGGTTCCTATTTAGGGCAAGACATGCTCGTTGGTAAGGAAAAGTTAAAAAATGTCATTTGGTTTATTAAAAAATATTTTTTGGTAGGCAGATAGACAAGTAGATAAATAGAAAAGTAGACAGGCAAATAGACAGATCGACCAATAGACAGGTACAGACAGTAGTCAGGTCTACATATAAATCATCTACAAATCACATTTATTATTGATTAAGTCGATTATTCACAAATATTAGAAAGTTCATACAACTTACCTCAAGGCAATATTCTATTTTCTATTTTTTTTCTAGCAATCTCTTCCAATACGAGCCCAACTGCAACTGGCCCCAGTTCTGCTACACAGTTGACGAGCACTGTTTCCGGATCGCCCTTCAAGAGGAGCATTTCTGCTCCAGGAGCACCCGAACAGGACCTCAATTCCGGTAATTTTCATATACATTATTACTTAAGTTCATATTTGAAGTGAATTAATTTGTCAAATCCTGCTCATATGTGCACTATTCAATCTGCGATCAATGAAATTAGTGCAGTAAATGGAGAGGAAAAAAGCGTGTGCCCTGTGAACTTTTTTACTGTGCTCCAATTTGCTTAATATTTTGGAAATATGTTAATCTTAGTCGTAAGTTCAGATTTGCACTCCGTCACCATCCCCCGCATTAATTGGATTATAACTCTTTTAATTCTGATTTTATCACAACTTGTAATATACTATTTTAAAGGTAATTAAATGAGCTACAACTTTCTCTATCATAAATTTTACCGTAATTTCTCTTATTTTGAAACGGCGAAGGGTTAAAGGGTTCGAAAGACACTTTGGTTGGACAGTCGTGCACTCTTTAAACAATCATAACTTTATCAATATTTGTGTAACAGAAACATAATAAAAAGCAATAATTAGTCAGAAAAAAACCTTGAATTTTCATCTATATACCTTTATACGTATCTTTTAATCTTTCGGATATATAATAATGAGGAATTGTTCTTTTTTTTATATAGATTTTTTTTTCATCAAAACATGAGTTTTTTGAAAATCGTTTGTACTAAAGTTGTGATATTTTCTAAAATCCATCAATATCTCTTAAACCAATTTAATTCTAGATGGAATACGATTATTTCTAATTTTGGTGGAAATGGCACTCATAAACTATTTGATTTAAATTAAAAAAAAAAACATTGTATGAGTCTTTTATTTGCATGATAGCTCACTCATTTTACACGTAGAAGTACTCATTTTAAAGCTTATTTTGAGCACTATAAAACCCCATTTTTATATCTAGCTTAATATTGTTCCTAGAACACTTTATAAAACACCAATTTATTAAGATTATAATTAACATATTTTGTTCATTACATGATTTTTAGTTAAAATGGAGATATTTACAACAAAAAACGATGAAAAACGCCAAAGAGAAACGAATTTTCAGTAGCCAGTAACTTGAAACGTATTTGCTTTTTTGAAAAACATTATGAAACATTTTCTCTTATAATTAGTTATTTTATTGATATCTGACGTTATTTTGAAAAAAATAATAATACTACATCACTGAGAAAAGGATGTCATCCCAACCGGGAAGTGGCAAAGGAGTCTAAATTATTTTCACTTTTGAACTTGAGAGTAAGATGAACCTAATTCCATAAATTCATACAAATTGGAGCACAGTAAAAAAATTCAGGCCCAAAACGCTCCTATTGACTTGAGTAAATATTCCGTATCCAATGCCAAATATATGAATATTTGACACAATGACACTTCTAAATAATTTTTTGAATAAGTAATTTTTTATAAACACGACTGCATTTAAAAGTTAAAAAATAATAATCAGTCGAAGTGAATTATAGGCTAAGTTTTATGTGCGATCGCTGACAGACGCATGCGCAGACTGCATCACCTGCTAGATGTTGACTGTAAATCTTATATTATTTTAATTTCTGGCACATCTCAGCTGCTTTTCGGCAATAATAATGTAGTCATTACATTTTTCTCCTTCATAATCATGATTATATTATATTCTAAGATAGCCTTAGCCTATAAGTGGATAGAAATGTTTGGCAAATGACAGTCTTTATTTGTTTTTAATGTCAAACTAAGCTTCAAATATTTTCAAGGTCAAACAATGATAAGCGGTTTTTTGTAATTTTTTCCATTTATTTCTACAATCTAACTTTCTATGAATCTAAAAGTTCTAGAAATTTTCCCGATCAAATTTCAGGAAGATTCATGAAAATCCGAATTATAGTTTAGGAGGATTAACCATTCATACATAGTTGTATAATCTCTTTACTTATTCATTATCTCTAATTACACTCTCTATTCTTACCATCATATGTCGCTACACAATAGTTACTCTTTTTTTATTACGTCAGCGTCATTTTTAACATATTTGTTGTGTTTTTTTTTCAGATACAGGAGGTGTGAGCGTGCCGATACCCCGTACAGACGACGAGACATTCAACGCGTTCTTCCTGAGCGCCACAGAGACTCCCCCTTCGAACAATTCTTCTGTCGAGATCGACAGCGTCGACCTGGACGCGGTGTCTAAGGACGCCCGACAAATGTAAGATGGTAAATGACAAGTATTTTCTGGAGATGTATTTAATGTTATTTTTTTATTCTTTAGGCTGGTTCTAAGGCGCACTGTGCAGGCACAGCGTGGCAGACGCGCCGGTTCGCGCAACCCGGTTCGAGCCCTCGCCCAACGCGAAGACCTAAGGGACAGCTACGCCGAAGTTAGGACGGATGTGGCCGATCGGGAATTGAAAAGGATGAAAGTCGAAAAATGTAAGTGGGAGAAATTTCTGAAGTAAAACTTCTTTAGGCGCGACTAGGGTGTAAATCCGTACAAGTGCAACGGAAGTGCGTTACGGCAGATAAGAGCCGATTAGATAAAGAGTCGAGTGCCAAAGATTCGTCATTCGCTCTCGATGATATCATTTCTATACGGGTCGATTGTGATCAGTAGTCATGTATGTGAATAGAGTTCTGCCGTTGTATGCGTACCGATATCAACAAGAAAATCGGCATAGATAAATAAACCTTTTTGAGTTACATCGTAGTACAAAACTTGATTTAACGAAAAATGCCTGAATCAGAAGAATATTTTACCCCGTTCGAAGAAATCGAATCGAATCGAAATCGAAAATATTTTTAGGCAAAACAGACATTACAGCTGTTCAAAGAATTAAAAATTTAAATAAAAAAATTACCCTGGCTAAGCACAGTCTAAGCACCACTCTAGTACAAATGCTTACCCCAGTGCGTCTAGACTGTTTATGTACTGGAGCAATTTTCCAATTTTGTGAAAACTAACTATTGAAAAATGCCACCAAGCTAAGCACAGTATAAGTGAAAATGTCGCACAGAATTATTTGCAAATGCGTTTAGACTGTGACTATATGGGAGCACTTTTTCAATTTTGTGTAAATTAGGCAACTATTTTTTTTTTTAAATTGAATTTGAAATGAAATGACGATTGTTAATGTTTTGGAGATAAATTGATTTGATTTACATTTGATTTGCTCAGATATAACAAAAGATAGCAAAAAATAATGAAAGTTACATTAATTGTAATAATATATTTGAAAACGTTTAAAATTTCTTGAATATTTCATTACGGTACGTAAAGTTCCAGCAATTTGCCTTAAGGCACGATGCCATACACCGCTAGTTTATTTTTAGACTCGTTTAATAAAATTTCATTAACAATGTAATTTTTTTGTACAAATCACATAGTTAATTTGCTACAACCTTTCACATTTGAAACAGCTTTTCAATAATATTTAACAATGTAATATATTTTGTTATTAATAATATAATAATATATTTATTATTTTTATTACAATATACTATTATTTATATATATCAATAATTTATATATATAAAATCGTTTTCTACTCGTCGAGACCTTTCAAACGATACCCCACATGTCAAAAAAGTTGGAATCTAATTGTTTTGAAGTAAAACTTCTTTAGACTCACTGAACGTTTTGTTGTAAATAATATTAAGAATAATTTTTTCAACATTTTCAAATTTCTAAAAAATCTAAAAATGTCAAAAGGGGCCGTTCAACTATTACGTTAGCACTATAGGGGGACGGGGGGGTTATTGATTTGCTTATTTTAGGCATTTTGGGTAAGAAATTTGCTTAACTTTTGCTGACAAGGGGGAGGGGGGGTAAATAATTGTAATAAATCTGCTTACGTAATACTTGAACGATCCCAAATTAAAAAGAAACAATTTTCTTACAAAAAAGAATATTTCGAAGTTTAAAAAAAAATCGGATATTTTCAAAAACAAAATCTAATTTTCGAAATTTTTCTACATTTTCAAAATTCAAAAATCTAAATTTTAAATTTTATTGATTAAGTAGAATATTTACACATTTCGGAGGAAGTTCATGTAACTTCCCTCAAGGCAAAATTACCAATACCAGCTAGTTTTATTTCTTTTCCTCAGTGGCTAAAGGCTCTTCCATGGCCGTGGAAGCCTTAGCAGGATTAGCAAGTAAAGAAGACTTCACAGCTGTAAACTTACGAAAGGCAGCAGCCAGTGCCTCGTTCACCATGGTCCCTCACAAACCCCTAATGCTCATACAAGTCAAGGGCAGGAGACACGTCCAGGCCAGGCTGGTTGAACCGGTAGCCTCCAGTATCAATTCTGGGGACGCCTATGTCCTGGTGACACCCGATGAGGTTTACTTGTATCTAGGATTATATTCGAATGTTATCGAGAGGTCTAGAGGCGCTGATATCGTGCAGTGTATACAGCAGAAGAAGGATTTGGGTTGTTCGAGTGGTGCTAAGGTTTACACGATTAATGAGGAGAAGGTGATGGTTGGGCAGAGTGTTAAAAAGTTTTGGACGCTGCTTGGATGTCCGGAAGGAGGTAAGAAATTGATCGAAAATGAAAATTTTTATATATCTTCACGTTTCAAAGGTTTCTAAAAAACATTCTATTCGTATTGATAAATAGACGTGCTGATTAGTTTTTAGCAAAGGCAGGTCTAGCCGTTTCGTGATACGCAAAAGGAGCCAAAAATCGTTATTCAGAACGGTCCGATTTGAATAATCCAAAAAACCTTTTATTTGTATTGACTAAATGAAGAACTGTTTACATTTTTTTGGTCTGGTGCAAATGCAGGTCCAGCTGTTATGCACTCTCAATTATTAACTTCCCGTAGGGCAAGTTATAGTAATCGCAAAAAAATTGAAGAGGAAAATTTTTGCATTTCTCGACGTTTCAAAGGTTTCTGAACATTTTGGCATACCTTAGAAAAAATGGATGTATGTGTGTGTGTGTGCGTGCGTGTGTGTATGTATGTTCGGATACAAATTTTCGTCGCCGATTTCGGGAACACGGATCAACCGCTTTGAATAATTTAAAAAACATTCCATTAATTTTACAAAAAATTTCGTAGTTTTGAAAATTTTCAAAAAAAAAATCAAAAGTTTCGAAAAAATGATTTTTTACAAAAAGAATATTTCGAAATTTTCAAAAAAAATCGGATTTTTTCGAAAATATCCCAATTCTTAAAAAAAAATCAAATTTTCGAAATTTTTCAACATTTTCAAAATTCTAAATTTCGAAAAATTCCTAAAAATGTCAAGATTTAAAAAAAAACGATTTCTTGCAATACAGAATATGTCGAAATTTTCAAAAAAAATCGAATATTTTTAAAAATTCAAATTTACGAGATTTTTCAGCATTCAACATTCAATTTCAACATTCTAAATATAAAATTTTTTCGAAATATATCACAATTAAAAAATAAAAGATTTCTTACAGAAAAGAATATTTCGAAGTTTTTTTAAGAAAAAATAGGATTTTTCAAAAACAAATTTAAAATTTTCAAAAAAAATCAAATTTTTCAAAATTTTCAAACATTTTTAAATTTCAAAGAAGAATCTAAAAATATCAGAATTTGAAAAAAATGATTTCTTATGAAAAAGAATATTTCAGAATCTTCAAACAAATTGGATTTTATCCAAAAAAATTCAAATTTTTCAAAAAAATAAAATTTTCGAAATTGTTCAACATTTTCAAATTTCAAAAAAAAATTAAAAATGTCAAAATTTAGAAAATAAACGATTTCTTACAAAAATTAATACTTCGAAATTTTCAAAAAAAAATTCAAATATTCTCAAAAAAAACCAAAATTATCAAAAAATGGGTATTTAAAGTTTCAAAAAAAAAAACAAATTTTCGAAATTTTTCAACATTTTCAAATTTTAAAATTCTAAATTACAACAAATTTCTAAAATTGTCAAAATAAAAAAAACGATTTCTTACAAAAAAGAATATTTCGACATTTTCAAAAAAAAATTAAAGTTTAAAAAAAAATCAAATTTTCGAAATATTTCAACATTTTCAAATTTCAAAATTCTGAATTTCTAAAAATGTCAAAATGAAAAAAAAACATTTCTTACAAAAAAGAATATTTAGAAATTTAAAAAAAAATGAATATTTTCAAAAAAAAACTTTAAAAATATGAATTTCTAAAAAATGTCAAAATGTAAAAAAATACTAATTTCTTACAATAAAAAATCTTTCGAAAACTTAAAAAAAAAATCGGATTGCTTCAAAAATTTCTAAATTCTCAAAAAAATAAAAAAAAATCAAAAAAATTTTCTCAAAAATTTGTCGATCTTTTAAAAAAAATCTATTTTATCAAAAATATACAATTTAAAAAAAAATGGACAAAGTTCTTGTAAACATATACAAAAGTTGTTAGTAGAATACGCTCGTCGACCATTGAAATTATTTAAAACAATTATTGATTATTTGCATTCCTCGAATTTTTAATTACGGTACGGGAAGTTCCAGCAATTTGCTTGCTGGAACTTCCCGTATTAATTTCCGTATTAAATTGATTAATATTTTTACTAGTTAATATTTCTTACCCAGGCAAGCCCGTCAAAGCCGGTCACCCCGACGAAGACGAGTTGTACGAGTCCGGCATAGTCGACACCAACATGGCGTACGAGCTCCAAGGCGACGAACTCGTGCCCTTAGAAAAATACTGGGGCGGCATTCCCAGAATATCAATGCTGGACCCAAGTAAAATCCTGGTGTTCGATTTTGGTTCCGAGATGTACGTGTGGAACGGCAAAACCGCCAGCATCGATGACCGAAAAAGTGCTTTGAAACTAGCCCAAGAATTATGGGCCGAAGGCTATGATTACTCGAATTGTGATGTGTGTCCTTTGAACGTGACGGAGTTATTAGGTGATCGGGGTATGCGTGATGATGATGTGGTGAAGGCTAAGAAGAGTGATACTAGGCCTGAATGGGCTTTGATTGGTAAAATCAATCAGCATATGGAAACTGTGCTGTTTCGCGAGAAGTTTTTGGACTGGCCTGATTTTTCGCGTGTGATCCAGTCTAAAACTTTAGACAACGGTGAGGAAAAGTGCGCGGATGCTACTATAGATTTATCACCGTGCAATGCCAAAACAATGATCGACACTAAACCATCCTTGCCCTCGCTGAAACTAGAAACCGATGAAGTCGGACGCGGTGACTTTCATTTCAACGAAGAGTTGGGCAAGCGTTGTGAGATTACTACTGTTAAGGTCACGGTGTGGAGGGTGCAAGAATACAAATCCAGCGAGTTGGATGACTCCAAAATCGGGCATTTCTATTCCGGTGATGGTTACGTCGTCCGGTGGCAGTACCTAGTTTCTGTCACCGGTCGCGAGTTGGGGGGTAAGCCGTCCCGGCATTCCCTATCCGGGCGTGATCGTTGTGCCTATTTTTGTTGGCAAGGACGCACCGCCACAAATATTGATAAAGGTGCTGCAGCCTTAATGACTGTACAATTAGACAAAGAACGAGGACCTCAAATCCGGGTTGCACAAGGCCGAGAGCCCCCGGCGTTTGTCAACTTGTTCTCAGGCGGTATGATTGTGCATGAGGGTAAACGCGGTGAGACTCGGAGTGATAGGTATAGACTATACACTTGTAGGGGTTGTGTGCAAAACGAGGCTGTTTTAGAAGAAGTGCCTTGTAGTATGCGCCAATTACGAAGCAGGGCTTCTTTGGTCTTGGTGGATACTGAAAATAACACTATTGTGGTTTGGCATGGTGCACGCAGTTTGAAGCACGTTAAAGAAGTCGCACGCGCGGCTGCTACAAGATTGCAAAGCACCAAACCCCAAGACTTATTTGCATCGTCAACCAAAAAGTGACTTTATCAGAAACCACTGAAGGCAACGAAAACAATACATTTTTGGAAGCCTTGGGCGGTTGCAACCGTAAACTTTACGTATCCATGATCAAATCAACAACCAACACATTCGACTACACACCAAGACTCTTCCACTTATCGAGCATCTCTGGAACCTTCGAACCAACAGAAATTTTATGTCCTCTACGTCATGATACCCTGCACACTCCATTTCCGTTCTCCCAAAGAGACCTATACTCGGTCAGCCAACCTGCGATATTTTTACTGGACAACGAGACGTCTCTATGGTTATGGCAAGGCTGGTGGCCTCCTGGACAAGATATGGACGATGATACTGATTCTGCACTTTTGGGGTCTGACCAGACTGGTTCTGGTGCTGTTCGTTGGCAGGCTGAAAGGAGGGCTGCTATGCAGACTGCTGTCGATTATTGGAAGGTCAAACATGGTTCTGCGAAGGATGTTAAGGGATATCTGGTGTGGGCTGGATTGGAGCCTTTGGAGTTTACGAATTTGTTCCCGGTTTGGCAGGACAGGGACGATATTGCGGAAATCAACATGAAGGTGAGATAAAAAACCGATTTTTATTCATTTTTTTTAACCAACTTGCTTTGCTAGTTTTAATTTCTTCAGCAATTGATATCTTTAGAAGAGTTTTTTAATTTTCTTTTGTACAAAAAATGAGCAATTTAGAATTTGTACACTATTTTTATTCTATTGAAAAAGACCTTTCAAATGATATCCCACATGCTATAGGACAAAGAATTTTAATTTTTTGAAGTAAAACTTCTTTAGACTCGTTTAATGAAAATTCATAAAAAGTGTAATTTTTTTTGTCAAATCACATAGTTAATTTTAGTACTTGCTACAAGCGTTTTGCACCTTACACATTTGAAACAGCTTTTTAATAATATTTAACAATGTAATATTTTTTTTAGAATAATATAATAATATATGTTGTGTTTTTATCACAATATACACTTTTTATGTAAAATTCGTTTTCTACTCGTCTAGACCTTTTAAACGATACCCCATATGCCAAAAAAAAAGATGGAATCAATTTTTTTTAAGTAAAACTTTTTTAGACTCGTTTCATAAAAATGTATTAAAAGTGTAATTTTTTTGTACAAATCACATAGTTAATTTTAGTATTTGCTACAAGCATTTTACACCTTACATATTTGAAACAGTTTTTCAATAATATTAGGACCGAGTTTTATTCATTTTTTTTTATATATATAAAATAATAAAAAAAAAAAAGAAAAATTATATTCTTGTAGAATTTTTTTTTGTAGAGAAAATTAAAAATTTAGAATGTTTCTATATTTGGATTTTATTTTAAAAGACCTTTCAAACAATACCCCACATGCCATAAAATTTACATTCTAAATTTTTTGAAGTAAAACTTCTTTAGACTCTTTTATTGAAAAATCATTAAAAGTGTGATTTTTTGGACAAATCACATAGTTAATTTTAGTATTTGCTAAAATTGCTTCACACTTTACACATTTGAAACAGCTTTTCAATAATATTTAACAATGCAATATTTTATATGAATAATATAATAATATATGTTATGTTTTTATTATGGCATATTAATTTTTTTTATAAAAATCGTTTTCTACTCGCCGAGACTTTTCAAACGATACCCCACATGCCATAAAATTTACATTCAAAATTTTTTGAAGTAAAACTTCTTTAAACTCGTTTGATAAAAAATCATTAAAAGTGTAATTTTTTAACAAATCACAAATCTATATTTAGTTCTCGTTACAAAGGTTTCACACCTCACACATTTCAAAATTGTTTTCAATGAACTTTAACAAACTAATATTTGTTGTTTTAATAATATATAATGTTTTTTTACAAATTACCCGTTTTTTTATAAAAATCGTTTTATACTCGTCGAGACCTTTCAAACGATACCCCACATGCCATAAAAAAGACACACTAAAATTTTTGAAGTAAAACTTCTTTAGACTCGCTGAACGTTTTGTTTTAAATAATATTTAAAACAGTCGGAAATGAAACGTTTTGTTTTAAATGAATTGATAAACGGTCGGAAATGAAAGAATATGCAAAATTTTGAAAAGTTTTTACGTTTTGCATCGACTTTGCATTTTGCTTATGACATAATATACATATATATATATATATATATATATATATATATATAGTACCTGAGTAGTATAATATATTTTTTTTATAATCGTTTTCTACTCGTCGAGTCCTTTCAAACGACACCCCACATGCCACAAAACTAGATTTCAAATATTTTGAAGTAAAACTTCTTTACTCTCCAGATTGTTTTTACCATTTTTATCTGTTAACAGGAGGGAAAGAAAGCAGGCGAGCCAATATCCCTCCAAGGCGAGCTGTCTCAACTGACCTGCTCCACCTACCATCCAGATATCCTCCTCCAAAGACCTCTACCCGAAGGTGTAGACCCTACAAGACTAGAACTCTATTTGGAGCCAAGATACTTCAAGGAACTCTTAGGATTGACCAAGGAGGAATTCAACGAACTGCCCACGTGGAAACAGACCAAGGTCAAAAAGGACAAGGGTTTATTTTAGACTTTTTTACACATTTTTTATATTTATGATATTATCGAAAGGCAAACGACGATTTTTTAAATAAATGTTGAGATTTTTTTGGAAACGTCTTTTTGGATACTGCCTCGGAAAAGTGATACGCGAAATTTGTATAGATTTAAAAAGTAATTTAGCTTGTAAGTATATGCATATTTATTCATTTTTATATATATGATATGATGACACGACAAGGTAACTTAAACGTAATCGATAGTTTTATTGATAGATGAATTTTTTTGAGGTCTTGAGATAAAAAATACTTTTTCCTCAGAAACAGCTCAATTATTTTTAATATTCATTTTCATAACATTTTTATATTCTACTCATCGAGACCTTTCAAACGATACCCCACATGCCATAAAACACAGAAACAAAATTTCTGAAGTAAAACTTTTTTAGACTCGTTACGAATACAATTTCGTTGCAACGTTACTCATTTTACGTAATATTGAAAAACAAACACTATTTATTATAATAATCAAATTTGGAGCTGTTTCTGAGGACTTTCTATATATGTATATAATTTATGTTACGCATAACTTTTTTCTACTTTACTCAGTTTTTTTAACATATTTTTTTGAGGTCTTGAGATAAAAAAATACTTTGGTATAAGAAAGATCTCAGAAACAGCTTCAATTTTTTCATGAATTAAAATCATTTTTATTTTCTACTCGTTGAGACCTTTTAAATGATACCCCACATGCCATAAAAAATAGAAACTAAATTTTTGAAGTAAAACTTCTTTAGGGTCGTTTAATACAAATTCGTTAAAAGTGTAATTTTCTTGCACAAATCACACAGTTAATTTTAGTATTTGCTACACACACATTTCAAACAGTTTTTCAATAAAAAATAGCAAACTAATATTTTTCTATTCAATTTTAAAAATACTTCATTATAATATGTAATGATAATATTTATCGTTTTTATTACTATATACTCATTTTTCTACAAAAATCGTTTTCTACGCGTCAAG
>NW_020536999.1:5702700-5717700 GCF_003426905.1 Ctenocephalides felis | reverse complement strand
ATAAATATTTACAAAGTTATATATATAAATATGTAACTTGAAACAATTTAGTGTTTCAAAGATTTCAAAATGTTGGATCATTTGTTGATAATTTGATGAATTCATATATGGTACACGAATATCTGACAAAGTTATTAAAATAGTGTGTAAGTATATATATATATAAACCAAAAGTGTTAAATAGAATTGATTTATCATATTTATAAGCACATTTTCTTACTAGGTTTAATACCACCTCTAATTCATCTTATTTTATCTTCTAGACAACAAAAAATTTGATTTGAAATTAAAAATTAAAAGAAACTATTAAAATTTTTAAAGTGTGTGTGCAGAAACATACAAATCTTGCAACATGATACGATTTGTGGTAAGTAATATTCAATTCTTTTTATTAATTATAAATTATTTATATATATATATATATATATATATAATGATAATTACAATATTATACTTTCCAATTTATTAATTTCAAAAATTAACCATCTTGGCGCTAAAAATCCAGCCGCAATTGTTGCTAACTTCATGTATGTTTTCGTCCTTGCAAATTTTGACGTTAAACGTTCGTGTTATTTTAATTGTGTGATATTTTATTTATTTTGCTGTCAATTGCGTTCGTAATTAAGGTAAGTGTTGTTTTATTTATTAACAATAACATAACAATATATTGTAATAATAATTTGGAGTTGTAAAAGTGAATTATTGTTAGTAAAATGTCAAAAGTTAATGCCTTGTAGAAAACAGAAAGGACATTTTTAATACACTTGATATTGTAGCAAAAATATATGTTTGTATTTAACAACTATATTGTAATAGTAATATAAAAAAATATTGTAGTAAAAATCAGTTAAAACGTCTTATATATCTAATGATAATTTGATAAATTTATATATGAAACTTGAACGCCTAACAAAATGATTAAAATTGTGTCAAACAATATCTACATATATTATATATATATATATATATATATATTTATACAGTCACATTTCATTACTAACTTCAACTAAACTTCAATCGATCTCATTTTATCTTACTTGATATAAAAATTTCATTATCAACAAATCTTCAACTAGATTCTTATACACATAACCTCAAATCTTTACCAATTTGCATTTCTCATATTCTATTATCTAATCATTTATTCTTTTACCTGTGATGTGCAGCCTGGGCTTGGATATGAGCATGGTGTGCCTGAAGAGCTGCCCGATGTCTCGCTTCATGTGCCAGGGCTTCGTTGTGCAGATGGTGAGCATGAAGGGCTGCTTCGTGGGCTAAGTGATCGATGGCACAGTAGGCTGGTGCTGATATTAAGAAGAACATGCAAAGCTGAGGGAAAATAATATGTTTTAAATACATTGGTGGTTAGAGGTATGTCGTTGATTAGATTTAGTTGTTACAATTGATCGGTTAATCTTAGGCTTGAGAATTACTTTGGCCTTTAATATTTTTTTAATTGAAAAATTGCACTTTTGACCTTTATAAAAAGATATTTACACAAATGCAATGAAAATAAGTCTGCAATCTTCTGAGTACTTAATAAAAATAAAAATGTCTTTGTCATTTAATATGGATTTCATATATAAAGCAAATTGTATTACTGCTTTCATTTTTTTATGATCAGAAGTTTTTTATTATGTATTATGAATAGAACACAATTAGTTGTGTCTTATACATTAATGTTCAAGCAATTTCTTAGGACATTTCTTAGTAAATGTAATATTGTACTAGGTTTTGAAAAGTTAAAATATGTAAACATCAATAGCATTATATATATATATATATATATATATATATATATATATATATATATACAGTGGCGTCGGAACCGTGTGGGCTGTGTGGGCTTGAGCCCACCCATGAATTTTGATGGGGGGGCTCAGCCCACCCATCAATTTCAAAAAATTATATGGGCAAATATCTCTAAAAAAAAACGAGACCACTGGCTGCCTATCTAATAAAAAAAAAAAAAACGAGCCCACCCATCAAAAATTTGGTTCCGACGCCACTGTATATATATATATATATATATATATATATATGATTTAATTAAGTAGAAGTTTGCATAGTGTCCTTAGATGATTCTGTATTTTTTGTCAAATATTTTATGCCTGTGATATCTTTTTCGATTAAAGTATCATTGGTGTTTTTTGAACAGAACAAAACAAATTATTTTATACTGGATGTCGATTCAAGAATTATCTATATTTGACACAGAACAAATGTGCTTTACCCTGTTTTAGTGTTTTCGCACTCAACAGAGGGTTAACTGTGTCCAAATTAAATACTCTTTTTTAAGAACTGATTCTCTAATTTTTTTATTATATACTTTTATATTATATATATTTTTGTGATTTAGTTGAGAATATTTTTTATACGCTCAATCAAGTTTATCTTTTCTGTATTATATATTTATATAAATCTTATCTAGATTTAAACCCAAGGGTAAATTTACGTGCTACAATTATGTGGAAACAATTAAAATTGATGTAATGGCAAAGCAATTATTATATTTAAAATTAATTATATATATTAAGTAAAAAGAAATGGTTTTACTTACCAAAAATCGTATCATTTTGCAAAACTAGTGGATTTCTTCTCACACACTTTTAAAATTTTCACACTTTCTTTTAATTTGTAATTTAATAACTTGTAATTTTAAATCAATTTTTTTGTTGTCTAGACACCTGTATTTATTAAGCACTTTTGTAGGTTTTGTTTATAATTTTAAATCAGAGGCGTACTTAAAAATTGTGACACTGTTTTTTGTAAAGATATTACTTCATAGATGGATATAAATATTAAAATATTTGAAATGATTTAATACGAGTTCCTGATCTTAATGATAATACTAAAATATCGTAGGGCTGTAGTAGACCAGTGGTTTAATTATAAAAATTATTTGATATTTGGATGAAACGACCGCACTTTTAGAAAATACTACGTGTATGTATGAGGTGTGTGTTTGTTTTGCAATAATGTGTATTAATTAAAATATTTATCGAAAATTTTTCCACATTATACCGCTTTACAGCAACTCAGTGTACTTATAAATTGAAATAGCAATTTATTATCGATTATTTACAATCGTCTTTTTTACAAAAATTGTTTTCGAGACCTTTCAAACGATACCCCACATGCCATAAAACATAAAATCTAAATTTTTTGAAGTAAAACTTTTTTAGACTCTTTTAATAAAATTAACTAAAAGTGTAAAATGTTTGGACAAATCACATAGTTAATTTTAATATTTGCTACAGAAGTCTTACTCTTAAACATTTTAAACGGGGTTTTAATAAAATTAAAAAAAAAAAAAAAAATTATTAAAATCTATTAAAATTTAATAAAATTTAAAATTCAATAAAATTTTTGTAATAACAATATATAACGTTTATATTACTATATACTCATGCTTTTACAAAAACCGTTTTCTACTTGTCGGGACCTTTCAAACGATACCCCACATGCCATAAAATATAAAATTTAAATTTTTGAAGTAAAACTTCTTTAGACTCGTTTTATACAAATTCATTAAAAGTGTAAATTAAAAATTTTTGGAGACAATGCTCTACAGTAACTCATGTACTTGTTAATTAATATATCGATTTCCTATCCATTATTGCAAAATGCCACTTACATCGAGTTATCTATCTAGTTCTCCCCTGTATTGATAATTTGTTATTATTTTCATATAATAAACATTGTAAACAAAATGTTTTAACAGATGTAATTAAAAGTTGTGCTTGCGAAGCGATTTCGCAATTTGCGAAAAGAAATTTTGCACTTTTGCAATAGTTAGGTTTCAGGAAGTGACGATGGAAAAAAACTACTGAAACTATTTATGAATTAATCGATTAGACTAGTTGTAAGTGGCATTTTGCCTTAAAACCTTAATTCGAGAAAATATTACACTTTATTGGAGAACGAATACTCTACATACTCGTACACGGAGTATGCCTTTAATAAAATTTTATAATTGAACCACTTTTCGTAGGCCTCTAATATTTTAGTATGTTTATTGAGACCAAGACCTCTTTCGTTACATAAGTTTCCATATTATTACCAAAAATAATTTTAATTAATCACGAAGAAATTTCTGACGCATCTCAGATGCTTTTCGGCAATAATGTAGACATTACATTTTTCTTGTATATTACATTTTAATATTATTTGGGCTCATAATTTCAGCTAATTTAAAATTTCAAGTGAATTGACATTTCTAGCAGATGATAGTTCAAATGTTTTCAGTGTCAAACACTAAAATTGGCCGATTTTTGCCAAAAACTGAAAAGTAATGCCAAAAAATAAAGTTAGCATTTCTTTCCTTTGCGAAATTAGTAAAATGATTATATTTTAATTTGTATAACTTTTTAATATTATTCAAATAAAATCTAAATACATTTTTGCCGTAATTTTAACTTTATTTATTTGGTTTCAATATTATTTTGGAAGTTATATATTTTAACTAAATCATTTGAAAAATTCAATAATTTTTCCAAAAATGAACTCTACTGCCTGTGACTTCCTATAGCCTATATAAACAGGGAAAAAGAGTAAAACTAGAATGAAGTATATCTCTATTAAAGATTAAGAAAAAAATTAAAAATTAGGTTTTTTAAATATTTATTTAATATATTTTTTTACAAAAAAATCAGCAACTTTCCGATAGGCAATTCATCATACTATCACCTTGTGCAGAATCCATGTTTAGGCGTAAAATCCTCCTGAAACAAAAATGTAAATTTTCATTTATATTAGTGATAGAAACAAGATTTACCGAAATGCGTAGAGGAGTGCGGCAAGGATGCAATATCCTTGTATAAAAATAATTGATTATCATTCTTACCACCCACGATGAAAATATATTTACGTGAAATGAAAATAGATACTATATAGAATTAATTTTATACTTTTATCCGAAAAGAAATTTTGGGGCAATAATTTTAAGTTAATATAAAAAGTTATAACCTTTACCCTTTGAAATTAATTAATTTTATAACTAATAATAGACGTAAGTTCTTGTTAAATAAAATTAACAAACGTATTAACCATAATAATGTTATTTTCTATAATAAAACTTCTTTGAACATCAAACATCGTAAAAATTCGGTTCCTATAATTGACTGTGTAGACTGCGACTTAACTTATATTGGTGAAACTTGCCAAAAATTAATAAAATAAATAAAAAAATATAATTCCAAAAATCATAAATTATTTGAAACCATGCTTACAGAACATTAATAAAACATAATATAGCCTTTTTTAGAAGAAAATTTATTCAAAAGACGTTTAAGCACAGAATTTTTTACAACCAATTTTTTATGAGAGAGTAATTTATGCGATACAAACAGTGGCGTCGGAAGCAAATTTTTTATGGGTGAGCTCGCGGGCCTGTGTGGTCTTGTTTTTCTTTTTTTAGACATTTGAGACAGTATCATATTTTGGGATTGAGATTGATGGGCTTAAGGACACTGGATACAAACATTTGTTTTTTGGATTGTATTTTGAAACAATAAATATGTGACGAAAAAAATTACAATTATTACCTTGATGTCCTGATGTATGACGTCCAATTTGATGTCTCATACTGCCCCTTGATTTACTACCCATCTGGGCAACCTCGTATTTTTTGTCTGGGGCGTAATTATGGGAAATTTCTTGTCTCAATCGTTTGTTGGAGTCGACTTGAGCTTTTTCACTGGCTAAAATTAATAGATGGGGTAATACAAATTACCCTTTTCGTAGTAATTTTCACTTATTACCTTCTATTTCTGCCAAAGATCTGGTGTCTTCGTCCAAATGTGCAGCTCCATTACTGTGGGCATTGCTGTAACGTTTTTCAGGCAACGACAAGACACATACACAAAGTGCCATCAGTAGGAAAAAAGTCTGAAAAAAATTAAAATTGTTTGTGGCAAATTGTTAAAGGAAACGAAGGACTCTATGATTATTAATTGTGTTTATATGTAGAAACTCGAATGGTTGACCTAACTCATTTTATTTATTTTATTAGCGCAATTTTTGTAATTTTGATTAATTTTTATTGGTGCTATCTATATTGCGTACATTAAACCGATGTTAGTACTGTTTGATATCAGGTTGTCCAAGTCGGGTGTCAAATCTTAGACCCCTGTTTCAAATCCCATAGCTCTAACCACTTATTACAGGCAAGCTCTAACATAAATTTTAACAAAAATATGTACTCGTTTAACTCACATTGTATATTTTTTTAAAAAATCTTTTTCTCACCACTTTGTTTCTTCCTTCGTCCCTTTCTCGCGTCGTATGTGAGAGCGAGAGCGCACTATTAAAGTGGTGTCACAAAGAGAATCAAATAATTCGAATCAAATTCTTAACACCTTGATACGAATATACTCGTATCAAACCGAAAAATATTTACAAGGATTTTCTTACACAAGACAATTTGATTTGTCTGACTGAGATGTATGTATAACATATATTTTGTTTAATAAATACACAAAAATCAGTGATATTAAAAAAATTAATTAGATCGACCAATACATAATATTATCGTACGACTTTGTTCGACTCATATTTGGTTTTCGACAGAGGATTTTGTTTGATGTAAATGTGTGTGTGTGTGTGTGTGTGGAAAATATAGTACAGGGTTACGTAATATGTATTTATACCTTTTCGATATTTATTTTATGGTTTTATAACATTTTTTTATTGTTTGGTATCCATATCTCCTATTCTGTACTAAACGATCGATTAAAATTTGTTTGCTCGAATGCATTATTTTACTAGATTCTTTTTTCAAGTCGATGAGTTTGCTTGTCAGTAGAGTCCTTTTATTCATTCAAAAAAATATTACTTAGTACTTTGTCTGCTGAAAAGTGTAATATCTTACTAGATTATTCTTCCAAGTCGATCAAAATTAGTTTGCTCGTCAGTAGAGTCCTTTTATTAATGGCAAAATATAGTATTTTACTATTTTTTTTTATCAAAATCAACGAGATTAGTTTGCTCGTCGGTAGAGTCCTCTTATCTCTCAAGAAGTTTTGATATTTACAAGAATCTTCTATAAACTCCATCAAAATTAGTGTGCTCATCAGTAGAGTCCTTTTGTATGTTAGAAAGCGTAAATTCCATTAGATTCTTTATCAAACTTAGTTTGCTCGTCAGTAGAGTCCTTTTCTTTGTTCAAAAATGTAATATTTTACTATATTATTTTTCCAAGTCGATCAAAATTAGTTTGCTTGTCAGTAGAGTCCTTTTATTGATTGCAAAATATAATATTTTACTAATTTTTTTCATCGAAATCATCGAGATCAGTTTTCTCGTCAGTAGAGTCCTTTTATCTGTTACGAAAATTTGATATTTCACAATTCTTCTTTAATCAAAATCAGTCCGATGGTCAGTACAGTCCTTTAGCCTATTACACAGTAAAATAGTATTCAGTAAGATTCAGTAGCATAATGTATGCAAGTTGGAGCGTAACATGGCCTTGCCATAACATTTTTCTATTACGCGACAGAGTCGGTTCCTAAATTTTGTTATAAATTCCATTTCGAATCTTTTGGACAACTTCTACACTTTTATCATGTATTTTTACTAGTACAAATTATTTGATTTTATCATTTATAATATTATGTTTTGTTTTTGTTTTGAACAAAGTCCATCATTTAACCTTAGCAATTTGTTTATGGAATATTTGCAATTGATTGAAAAGTCGTGACCTGATGCGATAACTGTTAATTTTTATTTATTAACAAATTATTAACGACAAGGATAAATATTGACATATTAAAAGTAATGATAATATTTAGTGTTATTAAAATTGTTTGTTTTGTAAATTATACTAAATACTAAATTGTAGGCTTACCACGAATTTATCCATCTTAATGTTCTCACAATTTTAATATTATTTTTTTTTATTATTATTGTTTAAACAATTGCAACAAAACTATTAATGTATTCCTAATGCATTCGCGTTTTTATAGAGAGGAAAAAATTAAACAAGTGACCTTATCCTCGACTCGAAATTTATTCATCGGTTAATTATTATTGCATGCAATTTTATTTGTTATTTGTTTGAATAAAAATGCATAAGCGGTATGAAATATATATCAATGTTAGATTATTTTTATGATTATGAAGATAATCTTACAATTGATTTGTGCTAATTAATTAAATCAATTAGTAGGAGATGATAATTGATGTTTTGTTTGTATGTAGATTTTTATGGTCGGAGGAATTTTAATTTGTCGACACGCATTGTGACGAGATGCAGAAACTGCAATTATATATACACACACATATTTATATATATATATATATATATATATATATATACTAGATGACCCGACAGACGTTGTCCTGTACCCACGTGTACAATTCAAAAGTTCCAATTTTTTTAGTATTCTATCCTATACTTTTTAATATCCTATTTGATGTTCTGCCTTTGTGATTTATTTATGGTCTTAGCAAAAATGCAGTATAAGAAATTCAGATAAAAATAATATAGTATCTGCAGTAAAAGAATAATATCACACCTGATTTTACAACAAAACATGATTGCTTCAATAATTTAACCTAAAATTTTCATAACCTCGTACGATATATCAGTTGCTTTTGGCAATTTTAATCTCTAAAGTACCTTGTTCTTACTAATAACTTAATCAACATTATTGTTTATATTCAAATCTTGGTGAATTAATTTGTAAAATCCAGTTCATATGTGCCTATTCAATCCAAGATCAACTTGCTAAATATTCCATATCCAATGCCAAACAAATGAATTTTTGACACATGAAACAAAATTCTAAATCATTTTTTCAATAAATAGAAATATTTTTTTGTATTGCTAAATAATTTAGTAAAGTTAAGCAAAATGCGACACGCTTAAGTTTAAAAAAATAATGTATGTATGCAATTTTTTATTCATTGCGTTATTTATTAAACTGAGTTATATAATTTCATATGCCAAACATATACTGTCGACTGTATCTTATATTATTCTAATTACTGACACATCTCAGCTGCTTTTCGGCAATAATAATGTAGAAATTACATTTTTCTTGTATACTAGCTAATATTATCTAGGCTCATAATTTCAGCTAAACAATGATAAGTGGCTTTTTGTAATTTTTGCCATTTATTTCTACAATATTACTATAGTTTTATCGTTCGTTAAATTTTTTAAATTTATTTTGACAAACTCTAAAAAGATTTATCAAAATCCGAATAATCGTTTAGAAGCAGTATCAAATCATACACCCGTACAGAAGTTTTTTATATATATTCACATACATTTATAAAAAAAAAACGACAAAGATTACATTCTTGTTTCACATTTCTACCAACCAGTTAGTATTTCCCAGAATTCGACCCTGATTCAGCATTTGTGAACCCCATTGTTTCTAAAAGGCATTCGTTTTAATTTTACAATTTGTTAAACACGTGACTGACTACATAATTTTATTATTCAACTCTAAGTTTATTATTTTATTTTATTGGTTTGTTTTTTTACAAAACAATGTCTTTAAACTTTGTGTGTTGGGTTTTTTTCAAGGTTCGGTATGTATTGAAATTTTTATTTGTTATATAGTCTTAGTCTTGTAATTTTTTTAATCTTTGTGAAATAGTTATTCGATTATTCGGATTTTGATAAATCTTTCCCAAGTTTGTTAGGAATTTTAATAATGATAATAAAAATATAGTAATATTGTACAAATAAATGGCAAAAATTACTAAAAAACTAAAAAACTAATGACCTCTTCTCCCAATCATTACAAATTGAATGTGTTTTAGAATTTTAGATCATTCAAATCGGATACTCCGTTCTCCCAAAATTCGATTTGTATTTTTGCATTCTTTGCTCCGTATCTATCTCCGTAACGGCTGACCTGCCTTTGCCAAACTAATCAGCACATCTCTTTATCAATAGGGATCGAATGTTTTTTGAATCATTCAAATCGTTGATCCTGGCGCCCGAAAAAGTGCGGACATACAAAGCACACACACACACACACATACAACCATTTTTTCTGATAGATTTTTTCTGATTTATGAGGTATGCCAAAATGTTCAGAAACTTTCAAAACGTGAAGAAATGCAGAAATTGTCAATTTCGATTTTTGGACGATACAATAACTTACCCTACGGAAGTTAAAAAAACAAAATCTCTTATTTTTTAGTATATAATAAAACACTTATTTTTATTATTTAAATTTTTACTTATACAAACTTACAAATACAAATTATACAAAAAAACATAATTAATTCATTTGTTAATTACAAATATTTTTAATTATATTTCTGGCTGGCATAAAGTAACGGAAATCACAGATTCCAAGCAAATTTGGCAGAGGGTTCACATTTTGTTGTCTTTTGTATCTAGTAATGACCTGAAAATAATTTTCATAATTAAACCACTTTCCACAGGCCTATATATATTTTACAATATTCGTTTTACTTCACAACAAGAATTATATATATATATATATATACTATCTGACCCGGCAAACGTTGTTTGCCATAAAAAATATGTCGTAGAAAATAACTAATTGATTGCAAATTGGTATGTAAGTGAAAGGGGCAGCTAACAAGAAACATATGAATAGTTTATCCACTGCAAAGCACGTCACATATAAATGTTCCTGGATAATAATAATAGTCTTTGCAAGAAACCAACCTAATCAAACTGATTCTGTTTATATCAATTAGCACATTTACAGTTTCAAGATTTTGATATATAATACCGCGCTTTTGATTAATTCATTCATTTTTGATTTACGAAATAAAAGTCGATAATACTTTCTAAATTATGTTGTTATGTGGCATGCCCAGCGAACTGACTAATATTTATGCTTTAAATGCTTATTTATAGTATATTTTTTATAATGTATATATGTTTTACATACTTATAGTATGCAATTAATATAACTTTCATTCATTGATATTTTATTTTGTACTATATTTCTTATCAGTAATAATATATATTTTAAATATTGTTTTTTTTTTTCCTGTGTTTATTCGTTTCCAACTAATTTATATTTTAATTATCGCTACTGCCCCTGACCATGAAACATATATTTAATAAATTGAAATTCAGTCAACCACATTTAATTTCATAAACAATACTATTAATATTTAATTAAAATAAATTTCAGGAATCTCACAAATATATATGCTTTCTAACTTTCCATCAATAACTTTCCATCAGTTTCAAAATTGGCAACATAATGCTACATAATATTTTATTAATTTTTTTAGCAGATATAATATATAATCTTCAAGTGGACTCACTTATAATTAGAAAAGCGTATAAACAGATGCAGTCAAATATTACAATATAATCATAGAACAAATGTTCTTTTGTACTGTTTCAGTACTGTTTGTACTGTTTCTCAGAAAAGATCAAACTGATTCTACGATTCACTTGACAAACATTATTGAAATTACTAAAAATAAATATTCGGCATAAATTGAAACTTTTAATATACCCCATGTCCTAAATGGGATCTATATGCACACGGTGAGCAAAACAAATTTTTAAATCAGTTCAGTATTTTAGGCGTCCATAGCGGACGTAAGGTTTGACGTTAAAATTATATATATTAAGATATGTAATATATATATATATTATATATATATATATTATAAAATACTAACTGCCGCCATGTCCACCACGTCCTCCACTGTGACCTCCATGTCGCCTCCAATGCCTCCATGTCCTCCACCAAGGCTCCTTGGCCTCCAAACCTCCAGAACCCGCCTAGGCCTCCATGGCCTCTGCTTCCGCCTCCAAGTCCGCACCGTGGCTACCACTTGAAAAACTACTGCCTCCAAGTCCGCCACTGCGCGGCTTCCGTGCCCCCCAAAACCGGAGTCAAGCCCGGAGCCGTGTCCGCCGCCACTGCCTCCGTATGGAGTGGCGGTTACGGCGACGATCAAAACCGCCAGGGATAAGCAATCTTAAAAAAAAATGATTAAAAAAACTTTTTATTAACTTTCCGTAGGGTAGTTCTAGTAATTGGGCCGAGAATCGAAAATGGAATTTTTGCATTTCTCGACGTTTTAGAGGTTTCTGAACATTTTTAAGGGCATATCTCAGAAGCAAATGAATGTGTGTGTGTGTGTTCAGAAAGATTTATCAAATCCGAATAACCGTTTAGGAGAAGTATCAAATCAGCCAATATATCAAAATTCAAACTAAATCCGGAGAATGAAAGGTGTGAATTGTATATCTACCTAACAAGACTAATGATTTATACATTTGTTAATTCCAATTTCTTGTCTATTAATATTCTTTATATTTTTATCCAGTTATTATCACTAATTACACTTTCTATTTCTACCATCTAGTTACTCTTTTTTATAGTCTACGTTTTCGGGCGCACGGATCAACCGATTTGAATGGTTCAAAAAACATTCGATCGCTATTAATAGGGAAATATGCAGATTACTTTTTGGCAAAGGCAGGTCCAGTCGTTACGGAGATCTGGAGCAAAGAGTGCAGAAATAGAAATCGAGTTTTTGAGAGAACGGATCATCTATTTGTATGATCCAAAAAGCATTCGTTATTAGTTTTTGGCAAAGGTAGGCGCAGCGGTTTCGGAGTTACAGAGCTAAATGTTACAAGAAAGGCAGTTTTTGAGAGAACTAAGCGTCCGATTTAAATGATTCAAAGCACTTTCTGTTTGTTTTCGACAAAATATTGCTTTTGGAAAAAAAAAAGTTTTTGCATCTATTTTTTTTTCAAAAAAATTTTTGTAATTTTGGATCAAAAATTCAAAAAATTACCCAGGCTAAGCACAGTCTAAGCGCCACTCTGGTACAAATGTTTACCAAGTGCGTTTAGACTGTTTAGGGATTGGAGCACTTTTTCACAATTTGTGGAAACTATTTGAAAAATGTGAAAATGCCGCCAAGCTGAGCACAGTATAAGTGAAAATGTCGTACAGATTATTTGCAAATGCGAATTATTTTCAATTTTGTGTAAATTAGGCAACTAAACTATTTTTTTGAATTGAATTCTAAATAAAATGACGATTGTTAATGTTTCTGGGGATAAATTGATTTATGATTTATGATTTACATTTGATTTGCTCAGATATAACAAGATAGCAAAAAAATAATGAAAGTTACTGTATTTTCAATAATATATTTAAAAACGTTTAAAATTTCTCGATATTTCATTACGGTACGGGAAGTTCCAGCAATTTGCCTTAAGGCAACGAAGCCATACATCACTAGTTTTTTTAATTTTTTACTCACCATAAAACGAGCCATGGTGGTTGCCTTTATAATTTTATAAACAAAACACTTTTAGTGAAAAATAAATATTTATGATACGTCACTATAGATCGACTTATCGACTGTTTGTTTTGCGGAAGTTCGATCCTCTTTTATAACAGTCTTGCAAAACTTTTATCGTCCAATCAGGTTTTTTTTGTAAAAAAAAATGGAACGTGTATGGAAATTTATATATATACATATGTGTATATATATATATATATATATATATATATATATATATGTGGTTGTGTGTGTGTGTGTGTTGTGTTTGTCTGTAAATATTTATAAACAATATTGTTGATTATTACAAGTCGATCGATTTAAATGATAAGTTATTGCTCTTGAAACTGTAGAAATTACATCAGATTTGTCTAGTTAGAGCGAGAGCTGAGGGAAAGAATGTAAGCTAAAAATACAAGTTGTGTTCAAAAATAGTTAAAAAAAAACTTTTTGTGAGTCTATAGTTTGTTATCACTTTTTTGTGAATATATCGAGTTTGTTAAGATTTAAAAAAAATTCAGACATAACTTTTAATAATTTTAAACTACTCAAAATATGTAAATTTATAAACCCAAATAAATATAAAAGTGCATGAAATTTTAAATCGCATTGGAACATCAGTTTTCATATAAACAATTCAAATTTGACACCCACACTCCAAATTTATTGAATTTACTTCTAAATAAACACTTCAAACTTTGAAATTAATATCTTGCACTTTTAATTTGACAATTAGCACTTCAAATTTGACATTTCGAATATCAATTTGACACTTCGTACTTCAAATTTGATACTAATCATATCAAACTTGCTACTCAGCACTTCAAATTAGACATTTGGCACTTCAAATTTGACACATGAATTTCAAATTTGACTCTTCACTTCAGTATCATTATATATTTCAAGGTTGACATTCAGAAATTTAAATTAGATATTTGGCCCTTCAAATTTGATACTTATCACTTCAAATTAAACATTGAAACAAAATTTTATCTAAACACTTGAAATTTGATAACCTCTATCCAAATTTTTTGAATTAAAATAAATACTTCAAACTTTGAAATTAACATCTTACACTTTAAATTTAGCAATTAGCACTTCAAAATTTGACATTTAAACATCAAATTTAACAACAATTATTAAAACTTGGCACTCTCATTAAAAATTTGCTGAATTCACTTCAAAATAAACACTTCAAACTTCGAAATTAACACTTTACACTTTAAATTTGGCAATTAGCACTTCATATTTGACATTTAGAACATCAAATTCAACTACAATTATTAAAATTTGACACCCTCACTTCAAATTTATTAAATTCAATTCAAATGCTCAAGTTTGAAGTTTCAAGTGTCTAATTTGAAGTGTCTAGTATCAAACTTGAAGCGTGCCCTCAAGTGGGCTAAGTATCAAGTTTGAAGTGCCATATAAATTTTCAAGTGTAATATTCCGATTTCTGAATTTCATATTTAAAGTGCAAAATATCATATTAAAATTGCCATGCCTCAAATTTTAAGTTCCAAGTGTCAAATTTGCATCACCAAGTTTCAAATTGAAGTTTCAAGTGCATATTTGAAATGTCTAGTATCAAATCTGAACGCTCACGTTTCAAATGAGCTATTTGTCAAATTTGAAGTGCAAAATTTATAATTTTAAGAGCTGTGTGGCAAAATAAGGTGCCAATGCAGAATTTTAAATTGCCACTTAGAAATTTAAAGTTTTTATTTGAAGTGAATT
>NW_020536999.1:5680647-5701700 GCF_003426905.1 Ctenocephalides felis | reverse complement strand
TCACAAATTCGGAGCGAAGGAGTCCATAATGAATTGTTTATATCAAATTTGATGTCAAAAATGTCTAATTTGAAGGTGCCAAGTATCAAAGTTGAAGTGTTTATATCCAATTTTATGTTCAAAATATGTAATTTGAAGTGCTAAACTTTAAATTTGAAGCGCCAAGTATCAATTTTGATGTGTTTATATCAAATTTTATGTTCAAAATGTCTATTTTGAAGTGCCAAGTGTCAAATTTTAAGTGCAAAATATCTATTTTGAAGTGCTAAGCGTCATATTTGAAGTATGGACATTAATTTTGAATTGAAAGAGTAATATTTGGAGTGAGGTTATCAAATTTGAAATGTATAGTTAATAATTAGTTGTTAAATTTGAAGTGGCGGTAATAAATTTTGAAGTGCTAATTCTCATATTTTTATTCGTAAGTGTAGATATTAATTTTGAAGTAAAAAAGTCACAATTAAATTGTATATATCAATCTTGAAGAGCCAAATGTCTGATTGAGCAAAAATAGTATTAAATTTGTAGTGGAAATATTAATTTTGAAGTGAAACGTTGGAAGTCAAAGAGTCAAATTGTTCCAATGTTGAACTTGTAGCGTCTAGTGTCATATTTTAAAAATGTAATATCAAATGTCAAGCATTGAATTTCAAATGTCTATGAAAAATTAATAAATTTACTAATTTGCGTCATAACAAATTCATTTATTTATTCAAACAAATGCAACACTTTGCAATGTTTCAAGTGCATTTGTATATAATAATACAAGTTTTTGTCATAAATCAAGAGCATGACATTAATTGCCTTGATGATATAATTAATTTCCTTCTGTATATATAATAAACATTGTTTATTATTTATTAAATAATTACATCATCAGTGTTTAATATACAAACGCATTATTCAATTTTTAACTCTTATATATTTACAAATATTATTTATTTACAACAATATTATCTTAAATAAGTTATTAACAATATTTATTATTTTATCGACTAAAAATATAGTTTAATGAGAAAATTTGGTGTTGATGAAGTGGCAAATGACTAGCATTTAGGATCTTTAGTAACGGTGGTGTCCTGGAAATAAAATAGAAACATAGAATTTATTTATTAATAATATAATTCTCCTGCAATCTAGTGTGGCATCTCGTTACTAATTTTACTCAATTAGTAATGGAAATAAACTATTTTATTTCAAACATAACCAAGAACGAAAAATATACTGAGTTTCTGTAGGATTTTTTGATGCATGGACACTGTACATATAATTTAGTTTCTTACAAATTTATTTTTTTAGACGATCGGTTCAAAATTTGCAAAAGATAAAATAAATAATTAAATACTAACATTAATATTGTTTAATGTTTTATTTAATTTTTTATTTTACAATATACTTAATAAATTTATTCTAACTAACCATATGAACCGTGACCTTTGTGACCGTGACCGTGGAAACCGCCATGGCCGTGACCATGACCTCCATGACCACCGTGTCCTCCGCCTCCGTGGGGTCCTCCTAGAAATTCACCACTTCCTTAAAATTAAAAGGAATGATGAAAGTATTATATAATAAATTATGATAAATATATTCTCTTGCCTCCAAATTCATCACTACCGCTTCCGCTGCATCCACCTCCATGACCGCCGCCAAAGGCGCCTGCGTGAGAACTACTAAACGCTCCTCCACCAGCTCCTCCAAAACCTCCGTGACCACCACCAGGACCACCACCGAAGCCTCCGTGGCCACCACCAGGACCACCACCAAAGCCTCCGTGGCCACCACCAGGTCCACCACCAAATCCTCCGTGGCCACCCCCTGGACCGCCGCCAAAGCCTCCACCGTATCCTGAGGAACCACCATGGCCTCCACCTCCGTATCCACCATGACCTCCGGAGCCTCCTAAACCACCACCGTGACTTCCACCAACAATCCTGATCCGCCTCCGTGGCTACCTCCGAGGCCTCCGCCTAGACCACTACCGTGGCCACCACCGAGGCCTCCGCCTAAACCACTACCGTGTCCGCCTCCGAGGCCTCCGCCTAAACCACTACCGTGTCCGCCTCCAAGGCCTCCGCCTAAACCTCCTCCCATGGCCGCCACCTCCAAGGCCTCCACCATGTCCGCCTCCTCCAAGGCCACCTCCGAGTTCATTTCCGTGACCGCCACCCACTCCACTCGTATAAGCTCCGGAAGTTGCTCCAGAATTTGCAAAACTACTACTTCCGGAGCCTCCATGGGCACCAGAGCCGCCTCCAAATCCTGGACCGCCGATTAGACCTCCTCCGTGGCTACCTCCGGGACCGAGACCTCCGCCGTGGCCACCTCCGGAACCCAGACCACCAGATCCTAGACCACCACCGGAGCCAGACCCACCTCCGTGACTACCGCCACCATCCATAACTTCCTCCTCCTCCTCTCCAGATTCCAAGACCACCGCCAGATCCGAGGCCTCCATGTCCTCCGGATCCAAAACCATCACTTCCACCGTGACCACCACCGAGGCCGCCTCCGGATCCTAAACCACCAGATCCGAATCCACCTCCTCCGTGGCCACCATCCGGATCCTAAACCACCACCACCTCCGCCGTGGCCACCTCCGGATCCCAAACCACCCAGATCCGAGACCTCCATGACCACCACCTCCTCCTAAACCGCCTCCAGGTCCAAATCCACCACCGCCTCCACCACCAAAGCTTCCAGAGCTAGCACTGCTGTGCGCTGAGGAACTGGCAAAACTACTGCTGCCAGAGCCTCCGTGACCACCACTTCCCAGTCCACCACTTCCTAGACCGCAGGAGGAACCTCCTTTGCATCCTTCTGCCCCGATCTCGGTTACTGGTTTGGAGGCATGAGTTGCTCCGTAGGGCTTTGCTGTTATCGTTGAAAATAGAAGCAGCAAAGCTGACAAAAACACCTGAAAGATAATAGATTTATTTTAAATATTTATAAATATAAATACAAACTAATGGTGTATGGCATCGTGCCTTAATGCAAATTGCTGGAACTTCACGCACCGTAATTCAAAATTCGAGTGATGACATTAGTGAGAATTATCAGAATTATGCTTGGTTAAGTCAACTAGCAATACTTTCCGCAGAGAATAATGACGTACACGCACTGAATTTCACCATTCAATCAAAAATTGCTGGCGATTTGGTGACATACCAATGATTCCGACTGGTCTTCCGTTTGACTTCAAACGATTGCAATTTCCAGTTCGCAATAACAAGTCGCAAGGCCAATAGCTTAGTGTTTGCGGGATAAATTTCAGATAGATTATTTAGAAAATCATTGTTTTTCACATGGGCTGTTATACGAGTTGGAAAACCATTTGCTTTGTTTGTGTTAACGTCAGACCAAAAAACAAAAAATGTGGTTTATCAAAGTGCACTTCAATGAAACGGATAATTGGCGATTCACTTTCATTTACTGAGAAGTTTAACTAAAAAACACTTCATTTTTGTAATCGAAATAAATTCATTACTGTTAGGTAATGAAATCAAATTTTTCCTTTTCAATATAAAACAAACTAGAAATTTCTTCATCTTTCTCACGAAACCATCTGGTGGCGAAACGGAGTTTGTCGGGTTTTGCTAGTACTATTATATATATCATTGTATCACTTACTATGAAACGATTCATTTATCCTCTCGATTATTTCTCGGATTTCTTCTCTCGTCTTCTGGCAAATAACAACTGATACCTACCACAACCAAATCACATCTTTTATAAGACGACATCTAATCATGGTGTCCTTGTCTCTAATTATTGATCGGGATGATTGATGATGAAAACATAAAAGTTCTTTATAACACAGATTTCGTGATAAGGCGATCTGTGAACTCTTCTCGGGATAGATCACGATCAATTGATAGTTGCATCGATTGATTATTGGTAGTGGTAATTAAAAATACCAATTGATAAAATTAGATAAGGAAATTGTGATTAGTTTCATGAGAAGATGATTTGTTTCTTGGAATGGACGATCGGAAATTTGGTGCTGATGGTAGAAAGATGGTACTTGGCGAATTTTTTTGGCATTTTGGAAAAGGGGATTTTTGGTTTGATGCTTGATGATTTTTGGGAATGTTTAATTTCCTGGAAAGTTTTGGAAAACAAATTTGTTTGGCGAACTGTTATATGTACTCTTAGAAATTCCTGGAGGTTTCACAAATGATGTACAATTTATAAAATTTTTCTACATTTTTAACATCCCGTAGGATAAGTTATTGTAATGGGCCGAAAATCGAAATTGAAAATTTTTACATTTCTCGGCGTTTTGAATGTTTCTGAACATTTTGGCATACCTCAGAGAAAATGGATGTGTGTGTGTGTATGTATGTATGGATACAATTTTTCGTCCACGTTTTCGGGCGCACGGATCAACCGATTTCGAATGGTTCAAAAAACATTCGATTCCTATTAACGAGTAGACGTGCTGACTAGTTTGTCACAGGGAGGTCAAGCCGTTTTGGAGATACAGAACATTTTGAAACACTTCAGAAAAAAATGGATGTGTGTGTGTGTGTATTTTGTGTGTTTTTGTGTGTTTTTCGTCCACGTTTTCAGGCACGCGGATCAACCGATTTAAATGGTTCAAATATATTTGATTTCCATTGATGGGGAGATGTGCTGATTAGTTTTTGACAAAGGCAGGTCCAGCCGTTATGGAGATACGAAGCAAAGAGTGCAGAAAATACAAATCAAGTTTTTGAGAGAACGGCGCGTCCGATTTGAATGATTCAAAAACCATTCGCTTCGTATTGATGTAGAAAGTATATACTACATTTTTACGATGACAGATCCAGTGTAATTTTCTTTGTATTTTTATAATTCTCTAAAAATTGTAGAAAATATCATATTTTATTTTACATTCTTATTAATTTGTTTCGAAACTTTGAATTTTTTTTAAATTTTGTTAGGAGAATGTTTTGTTTTAAAGTTTTTGGCAGTTTGTTTTTTCAAATGCACATTTACAAATAACTTAACGTAAATTTTACAAATTTTGAAATTTTTGGTAAAATTTTTGAAAAACTTCAATCTAAAAAAATCTTAACATTTTAAGTTTTTCAAAGTTTATGTTTTTGTATGAAAATCCGAATCGATAAATTTATATTTCCTCGACGTTTCTAGTCATTCTGAATCGTTTGACACCAAAAATAAAATAAGTTAACTAAAATTAAAAGCATAAATATAGGGGCCAAAAATATACCAATATTATGGCAAGGCTATGTTTATATTCATTATGTACGTTTCGACGCTATATGTGTGTCATCATTTAGCAAGTTAACAAGTTGTAAAAAAAATTATCTAGAATTTATTAAAAAAGACCAAGGTTATTAATTTCATATCCCTCACATCACTTTTTTTAATTTATTATACTTGTACATTTTATTTTATTACCAGTTTAATTTTTTTTTGTAAAACGATGTATTTAATTTTGTTTTTTTCCTGATTTGCTTATTAATATTATTATATTTAATATTTTTTTAATTTTTATAAACTTAGCATTAATTTAACACTCATTTGATCAAAGATGACACACATACAGCGCCGAAACATACATTATAGTGATTTATTTCATTTATTGCTTAATTTGTTTTTTTTTTTAACTTTCCGTAGGCGTAAGTTATAGTAATCGCAAAAAAAAATCGAAAATGAAAATTTTTGCATATCTTTACGTTTCAGAGGTTGCTAAACATTTTGGCACTCCTTAGAAAAAATGGATGTTTTTGTGTGTTCAGCGCGATGGCTTAAAAAAAATGTTCAAAATTTGCAAAAAAAAAATGAAATACAAAAAAAATTCATTTTTGTTATAAAGACAATTTTTTTCAAAAATTTAAAATTCTCTCAAAAATTTAATTTTTATAAAGTTTGTTTTTAGTAATTTAGTTTCCAGTACACGAAGTTTCAGGAATTTGCCTTAAGGCACGATGCCATACACCACTTAGTTAGTTTGACTATTTTGGCTGCAATTATTTGATTATTATTATATGCACATTTATATTTCAATATATATATATATATATATATTACAATATTAAAAGAAAAATGTAAATAAATATTATTACATAATAGTAAACATGATTATGCAAATTTAAAACACATGCATACTTTAAATACAATGTATACATTTCGAGGAAACCAATTAACTAATTGCCACAATCAATTAAAACTAATCAATTATATTTTATGATATCCAATAAATCTCACATCAACAATAATTTGTCTTCATGCATATTATGTAAATAATAAACAAATAAAACTCATACATTATTTGTACATAAATATATATTCCATTCTTCAACAACCTATAACATTTATCACATACAAAATTAATAATATTGTTTTACATCCGTCACAATTAAAAATATAGCAAATAGAGATTAAAGCTAATTACTAATGTTTTTTTTTAGACTACAACTTGACTACGAGAGCTGTAGGGGATGATCAAGATTTAGGATGACTTTGCTTCCATTTTCTGCTGCTTGATTTTGTAATCGGACAAAGCTGCCTTGATAGCATCTTCTGCCAACACTGGAAAGGTAAGAAACTAGGTGTAATTATTGTACGTAATATTTTATAACAATATTTTTTGCACTCATCATTTTCTACTCGTCAAGACCTTTCAAACAATACCCCACATGCCATAAAAAATAGAATATAAATTTTTTGAAGTAAAACTTCTTTAGACTCGTTTAATACAAATTCGTTAAAAGTGTAATTTTTTTGGCCAAATCACATAGTTAATTTTAGTATTCGCTACAAAAGTTTTACAACTTACACAATAGAATTAAAAAAAAACTAATATTTTATGTTTTAATAATAATTTAATAGTATATATATATATATATATATATATATATATATATAACGTGTTTATTACAATATACTCATTTTTTTATAAAAAATCATTTTCTACTCGTCGAGACCTTTTAAACGATACCCCACATGCCATAAAGGATATAATCAAAAATTTTTGAAGTAAAACTTCTTTAGACTCGCTTAATACAAATTCATTAAAAGTGTAAATTTCCGACATTTTTTGACGACATAATTAAAAAATCAATATATATATTTATGAATCCTAAAATTTATGATTGAATTATCCCTACTTTATTTAATTTTTATAATTGGACCACTGGGCTTCCACAGCCCTACAAGTAACTCTTTTATCATACAAAGTTTTATTTATATTTCTTTTATCATTTCTTACTTGAGCAATGCAGTTTCACGGGTGGCAAAGCCAGTTCTTTAGCGATATCTGTATTCTTCAATTTAGAAGCCTCCTCTATGGTCTTTCCTTTCACCCATTCGGTGGCCAAAGAGCTGGAGGCTATGGCAGAACCGCAGCCAAACGTTTTGAATTTGGCGTCAATGATTTTTCCATTTTCATCAACCTGGGGGGAAAATAATGAAAACATAGTTCATCTGCGTATTGAATTAATTATTCTATTCTATTATAATGCTTTAAGTCTTTGCGAACCTGTATTTGCAATTTCATGACATCACCACAAGCGGGTGCTCCCACAAGCCCTGTACCGACATTGCTGGAATTTTTATCCAGAGCTCCTACGTTTCTTGGATTCTCGTAATGATCGACCACCTTAAAATATGAATATAAGTAAAATATATAAATGATACAAGCATTTTTAGGTTAGAAAAACCTTGTATGTGCAAATAACAAGTTTGAGTTAGAATTTGGTACAAATTTTGAATAAGGTGGAAGATAAATGCTTTATAAATACTAAATTTGACATTTTTTATGTTTTCATGGGTACAATTTAATTTCAAAGTCTTTTTATTCTATTTTTTTTTTTTGGTTACTATTTATTTTACTTACTTTAGCATGATACAATGCCGCAGGAGTACTCAAGCTCCTGCGCAAACAATTATTAGTCAGACGATAAAGTGCCATTGTATTTTTCGTTATTTAACAAAAATTTAATCAAACAATTTGCCAATTACGTTTTTACGTCATTATCAAAACAAAATCGCAATTCGCAATCACATAAGATCTGACATTTGCTTCTGCGTCACTTGACAGTTTGTAATTGACAGGTTTAGGTTAAATGTAAACAAAAATAGTAATAGTAATAATAATAATACAAATAGATAATATGTGGTTAAATTAATTAAAATATGTTTATATCATTATTAATATATTTATATTACATTTGATTTAGCATTTAAATTCGTATTAATTCGTTAATGGACAACTTCATATCACTTAAGTTTGACAGTTGCAAAATGCAATAGGGAACGGGCAAGCTCATAAAAATGTCAGTGAAAACGCCATGACTTCTCGGGGTGGCGAAAAAGTGCAAACAAGGATTCCAAACAAGATGGCGTTTGACAGGTTTTATTTCGTATTTTGACAGGTTTTATTCAAACTTATGTGCTTGTTAAAGATGGTTATTGCTTCTTATAATCGCAATTTTTATTTATTTCTAATAATAATGCGGCATATCTGAGTCACCAATCATGTGCGTATATTAAGTGAAGAAGCGCATGAATAAGAAAGTGAATTTTGTTATAATTAACGTTAGAAGAAATAAATTGCTTCGTTGGATAGATTCATTGAGGTATGTACTCATAATTAAAATGTATTTGCTATTGACCACCATATTAAAACAAACATGTGTTGCTTAAAGGTATGATAAAATTTTCAGACAAGGCCATAAGATATTTTATGATTTGCATGTTGTGTTATCAGCTGAACAAAGTTTAGATCTTTCTATTAGTACTTTGTTGCAGAATGAATCTCATATTTGATAGGACGTCAGGACTTACAGGATTTCTACACTGCAATTTGATTTGATTTAATTGTTTTGTATTATTGCATTACTGCAGGTATGTTTTGTTTTATTGCATAAAAAGATATTACTTTTGAAAGTTTAGGAAGCTATTGTATCAGTATATGCACGGTTGAAGAATTTCTCCAAAATTTTATACCGATGAGCAGTATTTGCTAATATTGATAGAAGAGGGTCTCCTCCATAGATTGGTAATTATTTGTGTGAATTTAATATTACATACCTGTTAAAATTTTATACTTTAAATTATATGCTCTCAATGTTTTTTCTTTCAGATTAATTTAGGTACATATAAGAAGTATTCATCTTTGATTTCCAAAAGCTTTCAATTTATGTATTACATATAACATTTATGTACAGTTAATATTATTATACAAGCTAACAGTCATGATACATATATATTTAATCTAATATAAATTAACATTTCTTTCATTTACCATCCCCATCTTATCCAATAATGAAAGTTTGAAGATTCACCAAAATAGGACATAAAAAAACAATATTTTCACCAGAAAATTGATAGTCCTTTGGTATATTACATAGAAGTTTTAAAATTTTCATTCTGTGTATGACTCATTCTACATGTATACGCACACTAGCTTCAAAGTGAGTTTAATTAATATCTCCTGGTGAAAATAATCCGTTTTAAATTTAATTTTAAACAAATAGCATATGCACAAGTACTGCTATATTTATTAATTTGTCTAACTCAGTCCATATTGATGAAAATCCTGACTATAAAGTACAATTAAAAACTTTGTCTTTTTTACTCATGAATTTACCTTTGTCAGTTAATACAGCACATCCAGATTTTACTTTTTTTTATTACGCCCGAGAGTACATTAATTTGGGTTGGAGTGATTCTGCCTAAGCCCACATTATTAACAAATGAAATAAAGCCATCTGGAGTGCAAATAAATAAGAACCTACTTTCAAATACCCTGGAAACTACCAACGAATGAATCTGAAAAGTAAAACCTAAAGCAATATAACTAATTTCTAACTTTCATAATTAGTGTTTTCTAAGAATCAAACTCACAAATGGATTTTTAATAATGTTTTTATGCATGTAAATATGATCATTTAAGCAAATATTGATTTAATTTACTAAAGCCTCTTCAAACTTTGAACTTTCAATATTTTTCTGATTGAATATCCTTCCTGAATGTAAATAGTATGCATATTGGTAGTAGCAAACAAAATTTATATTTTGAATTTCATTATTCTTACCTCTGTTATTGTAAAATCATAAAAAATAAATGATGAAAATATGTAAGAAATATGAATTATTAAATGTTTAACCTAAAAATGCACGTTTTACGTCAAAACAAATATTAGTTGACAGCAAATTCAACTCATAAATGTGTCATCCGCCATATTTGTTGGAATCCAAGTTGCACTTAAAATCCGCTAGAGGAGAGCTTGCCCGTTCCCTATTTGCGGTAAATTTAAAATTTTAAATTAACTTTAACGTAAATTTGATAGTTTATATAACTTGCATCAATTAATACCGTTAAATTTACATAATCAATATATAAATATATAAATATTTGCTGTTTCAATTAATTTAACAATTGGTTTTGCAATAATGGCCACTTGACAGTTGATTGCTGACAGGTTTTATTTTAAACAAACTGTAAAAATATAATATATAGATAACACATTGAGTTTGTTAAATAAATTATTTTGCGTATACGTTTATATTGTTAATTATTATTAATATTTAAATGTTATTAATATTTAAATGTTATTAATATTATAAATTTATATTTCATTTCAAAAGTGTTGACAGTTGATAACTGACAACTTCATGTCGCTTTTGACAGTTGAAAGAAGTTATTTGACAGTTCATCCAGTAATCAACAAATTTTGAATAAAACAGTTTAAATAAACTACACAAATTTAATTAATTAAATAAAACACATGTGATGGATACTATAAACATGTATTTACATTTATATTTATTTCATTTATCTCTGGCAACACCACACACAAAAATATCGACCGGTGTCAAGTTTACATTTCTCAATAATATTTTGACCAAAATACATGAATAATTCATTAAACAAACTATGAAATGGTTTTAAATTCAAACCCAATTGTATACTGGTCACAAAACTTATCAAAAATCACTCTGAAAGTCGATTTATCCGATATAAAAGTTAGTGACATTCTATTTATAGTAAAACAAGTATTAAAATACTTTTTGTTTGTTTCAGGATCCTAATATTAGTTTGAGTGAAAGTCATTTGGATTTTTATGTTAAATCTAAGTCGAACAGATATAGTTTTGAGTTAGTGTTTTACTCAGGGATTGATCCTCAAGTAAGTAGATAAATGTATTATAATTGTAAATGAAAAATTGTGGTTATGAATTTAATGTTTGTGTTTTCTTGTTGTTGCAGAAGTCTAATTATCAAATTTTGCCAAATACGATTGAATTTGTGCTGAAAAAATCAATAAACGAATGGTGGCCGAGACTAACCTGTCATCCACAAAAACCTGCTTGGTTAAAAGTAAATATACATATATATATATATATATATATATATATATATATATATATATATTACTTATATTATATTTTATCCCAGGTCGACATTGACAATTGGCATTCGCCAAACTTCCTAATAAAAGAAAAACTAGACATTATGCAAGACTATCCCGAAATGTACAAAAAACTACACAAAGAAGAATATGGATACATTAAAGGCACTGCAAATATTTTCATTACCCCTACCAATCCTTCATCTTATATAATTTTTTTTTTCCAGAAGATATGAAAAAAGTATACCTAGTCATTTACAATTTCCTCCAATTCATCGGATTCTGTTACATATCACTAGTGATGTTTGTAAGGTACTGTCGAGACGGTCCTGAATCCATGCCCGGTACTTATTCAGCAGTCGGTGGGGCTTTCAGGTTTTGCCAGTTATTACAGTTTTTGGAAGTTATGCATCCGTTATTCGGGTATACTAAAGGAGGCATCATGACGCCTATGATGCAGACTACTGGAAGGTTTTTCATACTTTTTTGTATGATTGAAAGCGAACCCAGGATGCAGACGAAGCCGGTTGTGTTTTATTTGTTTTTTGCTTGGGCGCTGATAGAATTGATAAGGTAAGAATTTTTTTTGTAAAAAGTATTTTTTGGAAATGGATATTTAAATTGAAAATTATTTTTGGTTAGAGATGTGTTGAGTGAGTTTAGGATTTTTTTTGTTTTTTTGAATAACTTGAAATTTTCTTTCCGGACATTTTAATTTTCTAACTAATTTGCCATATGTGAAATTAGGACATTTTTTCACATTTCTTCAAATAAATTTTAATTTTATTCCCGGACATTTTATTTTTTTTTACATTAGTAAAAACTAGATAAAGTTTACTTAAATCTAGTAAAACTAGTTATATACACTTAATATCAAAATTTTAATTTGTAATTTAATTTGTATACATTAGTAAAAACTAGATAAAATTTACTAAAATCTATTAAAAACTGTTTATAAACTTACATAATGAAATTTTGAATATTTTGAATATTTAGTTTTGCCAGTAAAAACTAGATAAAATTTACTAAAATCTTGTATATCAAATGTTGTAAATCAAATAATTTAAAATGCGGTTTTTAGTATTTTCTTAATTTGCCTTATATGAATTTAGGACAGTTTTTATACATTTCTTCTAAAAACTTTTAATTTTATTCGCAGACATTTTTATTTATATACACCAGTAGAAACTAGATAAAATTTACTAGAATCCAGTAAAATGAATAATTCTAATTCTATTCAAAAACTAGATAAAATTTTGAAAATGATAAAAATAAATATGAAAAGAACTAAAAAACATCAATTTACACAAAAAATAAAATTAAGTTATAATTTTAATGAATGAATAATTTCATGTTATGAAGACAGTAACATCAATGGGATTTTTTTTCATTGTTTTTTTTATCGCACAACAAATTTTGTCCATTTAGATTTATGTTTTATACATCCTTAGAAACAAACCTTTTTTTGCATAATTTCAAACAATTTACATTTAATTTTTTTTGTTATTTTTACAATTTTGACAAATATTTCTTATTATCTAGTAAAAACCAGATAAAATTTACTGGGATCTAGAAAAAACTGTTTTTTATACAAAAGTTTGAATAAAACTTACTGGAAGATTTATTTTCTTGTAAAATAATTAGCAAGGCGACATTATTTTACATTTATTAAAATAACTTTGAATTTTCTTCCCGGATATTTTAATTTAGTTATATCAGTAAAATTTTGATAAAATTTACTAGAATCTAGTAAAAATTGCTTTATATACTTGGATATTGAAATGTTGAATAATTTGTAGTTGAAATACGGACTTTAGTATTTCCTTAATTTTGCCTTAATGTATGGATTCAAGATATTTTTTTACATTTTTTCAAATAACTTTTAATTTTCTTCCTGGACATTATAATATACTAACATCAGTAAAAACTAGATAAATTTAACTAAATTTTAGTAAAAACTGTTATATACACTTAGGTATTAAAATTTTCAATAATTTGTAGTTGAAATACGGACTTTAGTATTTACTTAATTTTGCCTTAATGTATGGATGGATTCAGGACATTTTTTTACTTTTTTTCAAATAACTCGAAATTTTCCTTCTAGATATTTTAATTTAGTTACATCAGTAAAAACTAAATAAAATTAACTAAAATCTAGTAAAACCTGTTTTCTACATTTGCATATTAAAATTTTGAATATTTACTAAAATATAGTAAAAACTGGATATTAAAAAATATGCACTTGGATATTAAAATTTTCAATGATAAAAAAAAGAATAACACATAAAAATTGAAGTAAATTATTATCAATAATAATAAAAATAAAAATTATGCATAACAAAAGTAATAAATTAAATATTGAAAGAACTATAAAAATAAAATGATAATAAAAATGTAGGCAATAATTATAATTAATGTAATATGTATATAATAAAATATTTCATGATTTATTTTAACAATACAATTCACTCGTTAATTTTTTTTCTTGTAATTTAAATTTATATTGCTTTGTTAAATAATATTCATATATAAAACATTTATCAATATTTCATCAATAAATTCAATGGGAATTTTATTGTATTTTAAATTTATTTTAGGGGGCGTCCATTAATCACGTGAGGTTTTAAGGGGGCAGGGAGATTCGACAAAAAATCACGAAATATCACGTGAGGAAGGGGGATATTAAGATATCACATATTTTATCTGAATTTTCAAAAGTATTCAAAAATTTTACACGTGATTTTTGGCGAGGAAGGTGGTGATGTTTCCAAATTTTCTTAAAAAGTCGATCACGTGATTAATGCACGCCGCCTTAAAGCAAATTTTGTTTTCACTTTCTAAATAATTTTTCCCCTTTCTTTTATTTCCAGATACCCCTACTACATATCACAACTGTACAAAAAAGACATAGCCCTGTTGACCTGGTTAAGGTACACAATCTGGATACCCTTATTCCCTTTAGGAGTCCTATGCGAAGGTATAATAGTATTAAGATGCATACCATATTTCGAAGAGACCAAAAAATTCACAGTCTCATTGCCAAACAGTTGGAATTTCGCATTCCATCTTCCATCGTTTTTAAGAATCTATTTGCTCTTTATGATAATACCTGGAATGTATTTTGTAATGTCGCATTTGTACAGGGCTCGAGTGAACAAACTCGGGCCTAAGAGCTGGAGAAAAAGTCAACCAGCATTTTAATAAAGGGGATAATTGAATTAAAAGAATTATTTGTTTTTGTGTATTTTACAGTTTCATTATTAACTTTTCCTGTAGGGCGAGTTGTAGGGAATGCATTACCGGTAAACCGCCCGATTTTTCGACGGTATTTTTACCGGTATTTACCCCAAAAACACCGGTATGTTCGGTATTTTTACATAAGCGCTATTTGATACATAATACCCTAAAGTTTAAATTTCTCTGAACAAATTTATCTTTAAATTCCATAATCGCATAAACAGCTATATTTTCAAGAGATTCTATAAGATAAACAAATGTCAAATATTATCTCAACTCGTTATTAAACTGAATATTTATTGCTTTCCAAAGGGCTTCATATCGTGTTACAAGAAATAGGACTGATATATAAATTAAATTGGACTGATAGATAATGATGTTTGTTTCATCTTATGTAAAAATGTAACGGTTTTTTAAGTGATATTTGCGCCAAAATATTTTATATCATACAGATTACATCTGCGTAATTTTCATTTTTGTCTAACTTTATACATAATAATTATGATAATTACTAAATATTTTTTGCTTCTTATTACAATTATAAAATATTATTTTTCGAAAACGTTTCGAAGTTTGAAAATACTATAGAAGCATCACATTGTTTTAAATAACAATACTCAACAATTATAGTAACTTATTATTTATCTCGACAAAGTATCCGATCTTAAATTAGTGTAGAAAAATTATTTTTTTTTAAATATTGGAGATTATGGGGACGTGCTGATTAGTTTTTGGCAAAGGCAGGTCCGAGAGTTTCGAAGATACGGTGCAAAAAGTGCCGTCTCCTTATCAATACGAATCGAATGTTTTTTGAATTATTCAAATAGGTTGACTCGTGTTCTAAAAATCATCGACGAAAATTTGTATCCACACACACACACACCGAAATGTTCAGAAACCTCTGAAACGTAAAGATACATAAAAAAATTTAACATCTCGAAGGAGAAGTTTATGTTTTCATCAGAAAATCCGACTCGCTAGTTTTGTTTTCTCGACGTTTCAAGCCATTCTGAATCGAATGAGACCAAATTTGGAAAAAGTATGTGTGTGCGTGTGTGTGAACAGATTTTTTGCCGTAAATCGACGTTTTCTCGAAAACGGCTGGGCCGATTTCAAAAATTTAAAAGCCGATCGATGTATCTCGATGAGGACTATCATTTTTCAATTTTGCGCGACTATCAACCGAGTCGTTTCTTTACAAATCGCAGAAAAGTGAAAAACTTTTCGTCCACGTTTTAGCCCGCAATTCTAAATCGATTTTGAAAATTCAAAAACCGTTCGAAAGATATTGGTTGGGAATCGTGCTGATTAGTTTTTGGTAGAGATCGGCCGGGCCGTTTTATTGCAATAAAGTTTTTTTAAAAAAAATTTCGACGATTTTTATGATTTCTTTTTGACGGTAGATACCATAGTCTTATAGATTATACTAAAATATCACGGCCCCACGATAAGCCGTTTAATTTTTAAAATTCTTCAAAGTTTGCAAAAATTAGTATATTTTTTTTGGCATTTGTCAACATTAGACCTTTGATCGACGTTTTCTCAAAAACGCCTGAACCGATTTTAGAAATTTAAATTTGATGTATCTCAATGAGGACTATCTCAGTCAGTTTTGTGAGACGGTCTGCCGAGCCGTTTCTTTGTAATGTGAAAAAAAGTGTTAAACTTTTTGTTCACATTTAACCTCAAACTACCGAACCGATTTTAAAAAATCAAAAACTGTTCGAAAGATATCAGTTGGGAATAATACTGATTAGTTTTAGGTGAAAATCTACCGAGCCGTTTTCTTGTAATTAACTGTTGAAAAAAAAATTTAAGCCGATTTTCACGGAACTTTTTTTGGCGATATATATATACTTATAGAACTTACTGAAATATTACGGTTTTACGACAAGTAGTTTAATTTTAAAAATTCATCAAAGTTTGAGAAAATGAGTAGCTTCTTTTTGACGTTGGACTAAAATACGTTTATTTAATAATAAAATTATCTACAACTTTGCTATAGATATTTCTACATTATATTAATGCCAGAATTGCAAGTCGTTACGGTCAGCTTTAGCAGCATAGTCGGCATGGATGTAGAATTCTGTGAACGAAGGCTGCACAAATTGGTCTTTCGGCACGGTCTTGTACACAGGCTCGTTGTATAATTTACCGACCTAAATATAAAAGTACAAACATTAAAAATAATATACAATCATATATTTTTTACCTCCGTACCTCCCATCCTTTAACATTTGCCATCAATCTGGCCTCTTCGTCCCGGTTTCGTCTGATTTGTTTCAAGTACTCGCGGTCCCTTTCGGCCAGGAGCAAAGGGTGCAGGGCAATTCGTCCTGATCGCATTTCTAGTTTTTCTCTACGGACATCCTTCCAATTTTGGAGGTAGAGGTAGCAACTGGCACATGTTACTCCGGCTAATATGCCGAAACAAGTGATACCTGGGAAAAAATAGTTATTTATTTATTTATTTATATATATATATATATATATATATATATATATATATAAAGGATCGCAAAATGTGTTGGTAAGCGCATAACTCAACAACGCCTGGACCAATTTGGTCAATTCATTTTTTAAAATGTTCGTTGAAGTCCAAGGATGGTTCTTACGATAAGAAAAAATCGAATAATTTCCGGAAAAACAGCCCTTTTCTTTTTCACATACAAACGTTTTCTAACTAAAACGTAGAATCAATTTGAGCGTTATTGCTATTATATAAAGTCCATATTAAATTACGAGCACTCACTGTATACTCCTCCTAAACGATTATTCGGATTTTGATAAACCTTTCTGAACTTTGTTGAAGAAATTTTCTAGCATGTATGTGATTATAAAGTACTGGGATGTATGTGCAATATTGTAGAAATAAATGGAAAAAAATTGCAAAAAACGACATGTCATTGTTTGCATTGAAAATAAATGAAAACTATATTCTGCCAAAAATATCAATTTACTTATGAACCTAGCTAGACAATATTAGAATATTCATATTAATAAATAACCTTCTAAATTAATATACATATTAATAAATAAACTTATGACTGAGATGTGCCAGAAATTGAAATAATATAAAATACAGTGTATGTATGACAGATTGAATGATACACATATGAACATGATATGACAAATTAATTCACTTAAAATATGAAATTAGGTATTAATCAGGGCCGATCCTACCTTTGATGCGACGCTTTGCGAAAAATACGAGCGCACGCCTTAGGGGCGTCAACACAAGATTCGGATATTATATTTTTAATATAGTTTTTTTTTTCAATATATAATTTCTTTGCATCTTTTACTAATCTTTCCACAATATTTTTAAAATTCGTAAAAATTTCACTTTATAACAATAAATGTGAAAGTAAAGATGAATACATACAAATCGGCCCTCACGATATCGATTAGGAGAAGTTTAAGGTGCAATTTTGTATATCTTAAATAATAAAAAATTAAATTAATTTAATCCAACATGAAGTACCAGTGTTATGTTATGGTTATGGTTATGTTATACAATTTAAACGACTTCAATTTCCAATATAGTGTGGGAATTGAGACTCATCATTTTATTTAAAGCAGTTCTACATTTAACATCGTTCATATTATAAATGTATATGCATTTTGGCTAGAAGAGTACTTTGAAAAGCAATAATTATTATTTTTAGGTAAACGGTAAATATTAGTATATTATATTAAAAATTGTAGACATAGGTACAGGTCAACGTCTGTCGGGTCATCTAGTATATATATATATATATATATATATATATATATATAAGGTGGTCCTTAATATGGACATTTCGAATTTCTTTGATCCCAAGTGCTCAAACGCTTCCAAATTAATACAAAAAAATCCTCTAAAAGTTTTATCTTTCAATATTAACATTTAGACAGTCCGCAATTCAATTAAAAGTTTCGTATATCCATTATTACCATACATTCTTGCACCATCTGTGATAGCATAACTCAAATATTACGACACGTAAAAATATTTATAAAACACTTGACCACTAATTGAATCCATGTGAACTGTTTAACAAAATATTTATTCATCATGGCATCAAAATTAATTTTGCAACAAAATATTTATTTAAATGGTGATTTTGACGCGAAAATTATCAGTAATAAATTGCCTTCGAAATTACAAGTCTGCTTTCACAGATGGCGCAAGAATTTACTTAATAATAAGTTTACGAAACTTAATTGAATTGCGGACTATCTAAATGGTAATATTAAGAGCTAAAACTTTTAGTGAATTTTTTTTTTTAATTTGAAAGGATTTGAACCCTTGGGAGCAAAGTAATTCGAAATTGTCCATATCGAGGACCACCCTTTGTTCGACGTTAAGACATATTCTTGAAATGTTAATTTGCAGCCAGTCGTCGAATTAAAAGAACAATAAATATTAATAATGATCTATTTATTTATACGTTTCGACACGGAATGTGTGTCATCATTCAATAAATAATGCTAGTTTAATTTTTTGTGTTTTTTTTGCTTGTTTAATTTCTTTTAATCCATAATATATTTTAAATTTAATCTTTTTAAACTTTGTAAAAATTCTTTTAGATACTGTTTATATTAAATAAAAAAAATTGCTGAATGATGACACACAAACGTGTCAAAACGTATAAATAAATAAATCATTATTTATTGTTCTAATAAATATTGAAAGTTTTTACTAATGTAAATAAATTAAAATGTCTGGAATGATTTTTAGTAAAATAATTTTAAAAAAAATAAGAGTTGTCGAAATTGAAAAAATAACGAAAAACTTGAAATTTGAATTTTAAGATAAAAAAATTTGAAGTTTGGAAATATTTTTTATTTCATTATATTTTTTTAATAAAATATTAATGGCAGATCTTGTTAGATATGTTTGCTATCTTATTTTAGGATAAAATAATATTCTTAATAAATAAGAATGAGAATTTATTTAAAACCGCCTTCTCTTATAAATAATTGTACTTATGTACGTTTTGGCAGTAAATGAGTGTCATCATTCAGCAGTTTTTAGAATATTTGTATATTTAACTTATCACAAAAAATCAAAGCCAATTAATTTTATGAAAGAAACAAAGAAGAAAATTTAAAAAAATTTACAAAATACTTATAAGACTAAGAAGCAATTATTTTCTGATATTAAGTTAAGTATTTTTATTAATATTCATAGATTTATTTATTCTTCATTAAATTTAGTTAATGGAAAAAAAATAGGTACTAAATGTCCAAATTTGCATTAAAGGAATACTAAAGTCCGCATTTTAACTACAAATTATTCAAAATTTCAATGTGCAAGTGTATATAACGAGTTTTACTAGATTCTAGTAAATTTTATCTAGTTTTTACTGATATAAATAAATTATAAAGTCCGTGAAGAAAATTAAAAGTTATTTGAATAAACGTAAAAAAATGTTCTGAATTCATATATGATAAATTATCAAAATGCTGAAACTTGCATTTTAACTACAAATTATACAAAATTTTGATACTAAAGTGTATATAGCAGTTTTCTTCTATAATTTAGTAAATTTTATCTAGTTTTTACTGATGTCCAGGAATAAAAATATCCAGGAAGAATATTTCAAGTTATAAAGAAATGTAAAAAAAATTTCCTAAATTCACATGGCACTATTTATCAAATGCTAAAATCCACAATTCAACTACAAATTATTCAAAATTTTAAGACCCAAGTGCATAAAACAGTTTTTACTAGATTTTTGTAAATTTTATCTATTTTTTACTATATATATATATATATATATATATATATATATATATATATGAAATGCCTAAAGCAATATTTGTATCTAGTTCGTTCTTGCTTTATTCAGTATACAAGTGTTGAATATACTTTAGGCAACGATAAACCTGTTTACGATACTATTTTATAATGAACTACAATCCTAATAAATAACATATATATATATATATATATATATATATATATATATAAAAACTACTAAGAACCATTCATAAAGCACTTGCTAAAGCTTTGTACATAAATCTGACTAGTTTTTATGAGCCATAGTATAAATAACCTATACAAGTACTCCTGACATACTACACACAAACCCAATATAATCTTGTATCTAAAATAAATCTTACTACTACCTCAATCATTATTGTATCAACTATAGTAATATAAGATATATTACTATTATTATTTCATTTATCTATTATATTATTACAATTCTTGTATGACATAACACCATACAATACCAGAAAAGAATGTTTTCGCAGGGACCCTCTTGAAATTAATGGGTTTGTAGCCTCCTTCTGGTGGTAAATCTTGAGGTTTAGTGCTGTTGCAGTTGCCATTATAAACTAATAATTAATAATTACACAGATATTATAATAATAATAATAATAATGACATATTTAATCTCAGACTTCAAGAGTTGTGAGGAACTGTCACTTGAGAGATGGACTGGCGCTAACTTCACAG
>NW_020536999.1:5657414-5680547 GCF_003426905.1 Ctenocephalides felis | reverse complement strand
AAATTTACTACATTTTCCCATGAACAGTTTAATATAGACTCGTATAAATTTTATGAATAAATATAATGTAAACACGCCCTTATACATTACTCTAAGTTTGCCAAACAGAGTTTCGGGTCATTTTCTACATTTGTTAATAACTCATAAAACTTCTTCTCGGACTCTCCTTTTTAGTTATCTTAGTGAAAAATAATGATAAGATATAGTTTGATATGAAAATTTTGTACAAATTCAATGCATACTCGCCCATATCTATTGTCCTAATTTGCTTTAATAAGAGTCTGGACATTTTTATAGAATGTCTTGAATAACTCGAAATTTTTTGTTCAGGATACACTTTTTTAATTATTTAAGCAGAAAGTAGATAAAATGTGCTGAAATTTCATATGAAGAGTTTTATACACTTTAATACAAAATTTGGTAGAATTTCAATGAAAATTTGCTCTTATAGATTAAGCCTAAGTTTGTCTCACGGGATTTGGAACATTTTTTATATTTCTTTAAATAACTCGTAAACTTATTCTGGATACTCTCTTTAGTTATCTCAGCAGAAACTAGATAAAATTTACTGAATTTGTCTATAAATAATACAATATAGTTCTAATAAAAAAATTTCAATAAATTGAATGTAAATTTTCCTTTATATAATGTCCCAAGTTTGCCATACAAAGATTCTGGACATTTATCTAGAATTTTCCGAATAACCAAAAACTTTGTATCGGACACTCTTTTTTAATTAGTTTAGCAGAAACTACAATAAAATTCATAATATTCACATATAAACCATTGCTAATACCCCAATACAAAAATTTTGAATAAATCTAATTGAACGCGCATATATCATATTTTCTCCACATCATAATAAGGGTATATGGATTTGAAACATTTTTTCACATTTTTTTAAATAACTTATAAATTTTGTTCAAGTATTCTTTTTGATTACTTAGCAGAAACTAGATAAAATTTACTGATATTCTGTATAAACTGTCTTATATACTCCAGTACGATAAATACTCTAAAACTCACTTGCTCGAAATATTTTATATATTTAGCAATTAGTACCACGAGTCTTCACATTTTTGTATTTGAACAATTTTATTAAATTAACTATTGCTCACAGGCCTATAATATTTTACAAGTATCAAGTTGAACATCAAATATATCTATATAAAAATTGTCATCATAAACCAACCTAATAGAACCATAGTTTGGATAGAAAACAAAAAAAGTGATTCTAACAATATAATAATTTATTATTATTATTATTCCGATTTAAAACTAAATTTGCCTCAAAACTTATTCCTCCAAATGTTTCCTCATATCAAAACTACCAAATGCAGTTTCGGAAACTACTTCCGGATCGTTTCCGGAAAAGTTTCCGGAAGAATAAAGTTAGCTAAGAAGTAAGATCACTTACTTAACTTTAAGAAACCGCCGGCACGTGTCCGGAATTTAAAATTTTGAGAATTTAAGAAAACTTTCAGATTTTATAACACAGAGTAAATGACTGACTGCCATTCTATATACCATAAATCGTGGGAAGTTGACAAACTCAATTACTCAGGGCAGGAGGCGAGGACAATTTTACAAAGGTAAAATTGTTTGATAATTTACTATTGTCTATATATGCAAAATACGATAGGTCGAGTTCAAACTATATAAAATTTTTGTATCAACGTGTATAAGACAGAATATATAGAATTTTACTAAATTTTATCTAGTTTCTTCTGCTATCTAACTGAAAAAGTAAGTCCCAGATATATTTTTTGAGTTATTTAGTAAAATGTAAAAAAATGTCCCGAACCATTGTTTGGTAGGATAATCAAAATATAAAGGGAAGTTCTCTTTTGATTTCTGCAAAATTTTGTATGAAAGTGCATAAAACTGGTTATGCAGAATTTTAGTAAATTTTACCTAGTTTCTGCTAAGGTGATTAAAAAAGATTTAAATAAATGTAAAAAAGTGTCCCGTATTCATATAATGTAAATGTGCAAAATACATTAGGGCATGTTCAAATTATTCAAAAAATTTGTTCCAAAGTGTATAAAACAATTTAACAGAATTTTACTAAATTTTATTTAGTTTTTGCTAAGCTAATCAAGAATGTCATCTACAAAGTTTTTGAGTTATTTAGAAAATGTAAAAAAATGTCCCGAAACCTGTACTGCAAACTTAGGATAATCTATAAAGGGCGAGTTTATATTAGATTTATTTGAAATTTTGATATAAAACTAAATTGAACTGTTTATAAGCAACAATAAAAAAATGTATCTAGTTTGTGCTAAAATAATAAAAATAGATGGCCTAGATTAAGATTTGAGTTTTTTAACCACATGTAAAAAAAATGACCCAAACCCTTGTATAGAAAATTTAGTACAATATTAAGGACGGGTTTACATTATACTTTTCCAAACTTTTTATATGAGACAAAATTAAACTGTTTACATAAATCGGTTGCTAATTTTATGTTGTTTCTGCTAAGCTAACTATAAAATTGTCCGGAACAAAATTTTTGAGTTATTTGAGAAAATGTAAAAAAATGTCTGGAATCATTATATGCAAACCCGGATAAGAGATAACGGCGAGTTTATATTAGATTTATCAAAATTTCATATAAAACTGTATTAACTGTTTGCAAGAAAAATTTGTTTTTTTTCTAGATTTTTTATCTAGATTCTGCTAAAGTAATCAGAAAAAACTGTCTTGAACTAAGTTTTCAAGTTATTCAGAAAAATATTGAAAAATGTCCCCAATCATAACACAAACTTATGTTAGAACAATATATAAGGGCGAGCGTGTTTACATTGGATTGATTCAAAAAATTTATATAAGGCTATATTAAACTGTTTTCTAGGAAATGCAGTAAATTTTATCTAGTTTCTTCTGCTGCTAAGGTAACTGAAACAGAGTGTTCTGGACGAAGTTTTTGAGTTATTTAAACAAAGGTAAAAAAATGAGCCGAATCCTTGTATAAAAAATTTAGTACAATATTAAGGGCAGGTTTAACCTTAGATTTTTGCAAACTTTTCATATGCGACAAATTAAGTTATTTTCATAGATTAGCTGTAAATTTTATGTAGTTTCTTCTGAACTTACTATAAAAAAGTGTCCGAAACTAAATTTTCGAGTTATTTGAAAAAATGTAAAAAAAATGTCTCGAATTCCATATGACAACTTAGGTTAATCTGTGCAGGTTTAAATTTGATTTATACACAAGTTTCTTCAAAAGTGTATAAATCTGTTTATAAAGAAATTTAGTAAATTTTATCTAGTTTCTGCTAAAAAAATCAGAAAAAACTGTCTTGAACTAAAGTTTCATGTTATTCATAAAAATGTGGAAAATGTCCCTAATCATAACACAAACCTATGTTAGAACAATATATAAGAGCAGGGTTACATTGGTTTTTTATTCAAAAAATTATATAATGCTATAATTAACTGTTCTTTAGAAAATGTAGAATATTTTATCTAGTTTCTGCTAAGCTACTAAAGGAGAGTACTCGGAACAAAGTTTTTGAGTTATTTAACAAAATGTAAAAAGTGTCCCGAAACCACATATTATAAATATACAAAATACATTAGGGCGAGTACAAACTACTTTAAATTTTGGTATGAAAGTGTATGAAACGGTTTATACAAATTTTAGTATACTTCATCTAGTTTCTGACAAACTAACTAAACCAAACAGTCCTACAAAATTTTCGAGTTATTCAACAAAATGTAATAAAATGTCCCAAATCAATATATCATAAATATGCAAAATACATTAGGGCGAGTACAAACTTCTTAAAATTTTTGTATAAAAGTGTATAAAACTGTTTATACCAATTTTAGTAAATTTTATTTAGTTTCTGCCTGAGTGCTAACTAAACCAAACTGTTTTAGACAAAATTTTCGAGTTATTTAACAGAATGGAAAAAATGCCCCAAAACTAAATATTGTAAATATGCAAAATGCATTAGGGCGAGTACAAACTATTCAAAATATTTTTGTATGCAAGTGTATAAAACTGTTTGTACAAAATTTTAGTAAATTCTGTCTAGTTTTTTTGCTAAAATAACTAAAAAGGCTTGAAATAACTAAAAAAGGATGACACATCAAAAAAATTTCAAGTTATTTAACAAAATGTAAAAAAGTATCCCGAACCACGTATTATAAATATGCAAAATGCATCAGGGCGAGTTCAAACTACTTAAAAGTTTGTATTGAAGTATATAAAACTATTTATGCCAAATTTTAGTAAATTTTATCTACTTTCCGCTAAGCTAACCAAAAAGAGTGCCCTCAACCAAATTTTCAAGTTATTCAAATTCAAATAAAAAACGTCCCGCATCTATCATATTACCTTATTCAAATCCAACATAATATTATTATTTCTGTTTCTCTCAAAGTTTCCAACAAGTTGAATAAATAAAACGGTTTGTCTTTTGTGTTTGTTTGTTTTGTTTGTTTCCAGAATTCCCCAGATTCCGGACCATATGACTTCTAAATGAAATAATAGGCTCCGGGGCTCCGGGCGGCTCCGGAGGACGTCTGTTTGTTTTAGGATTTGTTTGGATTTATTTGCATACGGCGGCGGCGACGAAAAGATGAATAAATTTGGAACGAGGAGTTAATGAAGAGGAATATTAAAAGAAAATTTATGTATATATAAACGGGACTTTTTTTATGTTTGTTTGAATATCTTGAAAATTTTGTAGAAGACACTCTTTTTCTGTTAGCTTAGCAGAAAGTAGATAAAATTTACTAAAATTTGGTATGAATAGTTTTATACACTTGCATACAAACATTTTAAGTAGTTTGTGCTCGCCCTAAAGTATTTTGCATATTTATAATATATTTTTGGGACACTTTCTACATTTCTTCAAATAACTCAAAAACTTTGTCCAGGACACTTTGTTTTGTTTAGCTTAGCAGAAAGTAGATAAAATTTAGTAAAATTACACATAAACTGTCTTATTCACTTTTATACAAGAATTTTGAGTAGTTTGAACTCGTCCAATGCATTTTGCTTATTTATGTATGATATATGGATTTGGGATACCTTTTTACGTTTTATTAAATAACTCAAAAAATTTGTCTAGGAAAATTTGCCTCTTTTTTGGTTAGCTTATCAGAAAGTAGATAAAATTTACTAAAAGTTCATATAAACTGTCTTATACACATTGATACAAAAATTTTGAATAGTTTGACTTGTCCTAATGCATTTTGCTTATTTTAATATGTGGTTTGGGGTCATTTTTTTACATTTCGTTTAATAGTTTAAAAATTTTGTTCCGGACATATATTTCTAGTTAGCAAAAATTAGATAAAATTTACAAAAAGTTGGTATAAACAGCAATATACACTTTCTAACAAAATTTTGTATAAATCCAATGCAAACACGCATATATATTTTGTTCTAAGTTTGTCATACAATGATTCAGGACATTTTTTATACATTTTTGTTAATAACTCAAAAATTTTGTTCAAGACAGTCTTTTTTAGTTACTTTAACAGAAACTAAATAAAATTTAATATAATATCATATAAACAGTCATATATACTTTCATACAAAATTTTGTATAAATCCAATGTAAACTCACCCTTCTATCAAATTTGTCATACAAAGATTCGGGTCATTTTTCTACATTTTGTTAAATGACTCAAAATTTTTATTTACCTCAGTAGAAACTAGATAAAATTTACTAACTACCCCTATAAACACTTAAATACAGTCTTATACAAATATTGCGAATAAAACCAATGCAAACTTCATAATCAAATATACCAAATTTGAATAGTTCGAACACGCCTTAATATATTTTGCATATTTACAATATATGCATCCAGGACACTTTTTCACATTTTGTTAAATAACTCAAAAACTTTGTTCGGGACACTCTTTTTTAATTACCTTAGCAGAAACTAGACAAAATTTACAACCTACCCCTATAAACACTTTAATATAGTCTTATACAAATATTACGATTAAAACCATTGCAAACACATATACCTCATTTGAATACTTAAAACACGCCCTAATGTATTTTGCATAATTACAAAATACGCATCCAAGACCCTTGTTCAAATTTTGGCAAATAACTCAAAAACTTCTTCCGGTACACTCTTTTTTACTTACCTTAGCAAAAACTAGATAAAATGTACAACCTACCCCTATAAACACTTTAATACAACCCCATATAAAATATTTGTATAAATTGTATATTATCTCCTTCATCTAGTAACCCTGGAAATAAATCTCGATAATGTGTCAATTCTGAAAGTTTCAAACTCGAACAAAATTCCACGTCAGAAAACTTTTGCTGAAAGTTACCAAAAGCAACCACCACCACCACCAGCACCATCATTAAATTAAGACATAAATTATGAAGAATTAAGATATTACAAAAGTTGAAAGGGATGAAAGTGATTAAACAGTAGGAGGTACCAGAAATATGTATGAACCAGAAGAAATTTTGTTTGGGGTACTTTTTGAATTAACAACTGGTAAGTTGAGAAATTGAACCAAAAAAATTGTTTAAAGTCCTGAATGCAAATTTAGAATTGACCCTGTCAAAATTTGCAAAAACCAAAAATAAAACCCCAATAGATCCCTCTATAATACACCATTTACCATTACCCAATGGTCACCTCCTTTCTTTCCAAATTTGCTTCTAACAAATTTTTATTTTTACCCTAATTTCCAAATTACAGGTAATTTTTTTCAAAAATGAGTGCCCACGACAGACTTCCAGTTTTTGCAACCAGAGGAACCCTAAATATGACCCGAATCAGACTTTCTGGTGCCAAAAGATCTCACAAAATCCTCAAACAGAAAGCTGATGGGATCACTGTCAGGTAGTGAAAAATTATTTTGTATTTATATTTGATAAAAATATATAATTTATATTTTTTTTGTAGGTTTAGGGCGATTTCTCAACAACTGGTTGCGACCAAAGAAAAAATCAGGGAAGCAATGCGACTTGCCTATCATCTCCAGGCTGAATCTAAATTCCAAATGGGCAACTACAATCAACACATTATTGAAAATGTTACTCAAAATTCGGTAAAACTTGTATTTATTCACCACAACTTGTATATAGGTAGACCAAGTAAATTCTTTTCAAATAACGTGAAAATAATCAAAATCGGTTAAGGCGTTCTGCAGTTATCGTTGATAGAAACTTGAATCTTAAGTAGATGATGCAATTGCAATTTTGCTCATAATTCAAAAATTATTTACGTGATTTCTACCAAAATTTGGTTATTGACAGACCAAGTGAATGCATTCCAAGCAACGTAAAAATAATCAAAATCGGTTAACACGTTCTAGAGTTATCTTTGATACAAATTTAGATCTTTAGTTGATGATGCAATTGCAATTATATTCATAACTCAAAAATGATTTACGTGATTTTTACCAAAATTTGGTTAATGCAAGACCAAGTAAATGCATTCCAAGCAACATAAAATTATTTAAAATCGGTTAAGGCGTTCTTGAGTTATCTATTGTAGAAAATTAGATCCTCAGTAGATGATGCCAATACATTCATGCTTGTAACTCAAAAATTATTTGCGCGATTTTCACCAAAATTTAGATAATGGTACATCAAGCAAATGCTTTCCAAACAACGATAAAACAAATCATAAAAATCAGTTGAGGCGTTCTTAAGTTATCTTTGATAGAAACTTGAATCTTAAGTAGATGATGCAATTGCAATTTAAAATAATAATTCAAAAATTATTTACGTGATTTCTACCAAAATTTGGTTATTGACAGACCAAGTGAATGCATTCATAGCAACGTAAAAATATTTAAAATCGGTTTAGGCGTCCTGGAGTTATCTTTGTTTGAAAGTTGCATCCTTAATTGATGATGCTATAACATTTATGTACATAACTGATTGATGATTTACGTGATCTTTACCAAAATTTTTATATTGGTAGACCAGATAAATGCCTTCCAAGCAACAAATAAACAATTGAAATCGGTTAAGGCGTTCTTGAATTTCTTATATCTCTGATACAAAGTCGGATCCTCAGTTGATAATGCTATAACATTTATGTACATAACTCCAAAACGGTTTACGTGATTTTTATTAAAATTTGGTTAATTGTAGACCATGTGAACGCATTTCAAGCAACACAAAAATATTTAAAATCGGTTAAGGCGTTCGTGAGTTATTTTTGATAGAAAATTTATCTTTAGTTGATGATACTATTGCAATAATGTTGATACCTCAAAAACAGTATACGTGATCTGCACGAAAATTTCAGTACTGGTAGATCATTTGAATGCATTCCAAGTAACCCAAAAATTATTGAAATCGGTTTAGGCGTTCTTGAGTTATTTGTGATAGAAACTTAGATCACTAATTTTGGGAGAATGAATATTTAAATTCTTAACTCCAAAAATATTTGTCTGATCTTCACCAAAATTTGAATATTGGTAGATCAATTTAATTCATTTCAAGCAAATTAAAAATAATCAAAATCTGTCAACGCGTTCTTGAATTATTTTTGATAAAAGTTTAATCCTTAGTTAATGATGATACAATTGCAATAATACTCTTAACTCCCAAATTATTTACGTGATATTTACCCAAATTTGTATATTGGTAGACTAAGTAAATGCATTCTAAGCAACTCAAAAATAATTAAAATCAGTTAAGGCGTTCTTGACTTATCTTTGATAGAAACTTGCATCTTAAGTAGATGATGCAAGTACATTTATGTGCATAACTCAAAAACGGTTTACGTGATCTTCACCAAAATTTGGGTGATGATAGACCAAGTAAATGCTTTTCAAGCAATGCAAAAATAATCAAAATCGGTTAAGGCGTTCTTATGTTATTTTTGATAGGAAGATTAATCTTTTTAGTTGATGATGCATATGTATTTAATTTCATAACTCCAAAAATATTTGTCTGATTTTCAACAAAATTTTGGTATTATTAGTAGATCAAGTAAATGCATTCTAAGCAACTCAGAAATAATTAAAATCGGCTAAGGCGTTCTTGAGTTATTTTTGATAGAAACTTGAATCTTAAGTAGATGATGCAAGTATATTTATGTGCATAACTCCTAAACGGTTTGACTGATATAAGTGAAAATTTAACTGTACATAGACTTCATAGATGTGCTCCAAATTTGCTAAAATCATCTTAAAATTGTTCATTATAACTCTATATCATCTGCCTCCATCTTTAAATGATGCAATTACATTTTAGCTCATAACTCCTAAGCGGTTTGGCCGATATTTACAAAAATTTAGGTATACCAAGACATCATAGATGTGCCAAAAATTTGCTAAAATCAACCAAATCCGGTAACTTGTTCTTTACTTTGTCGATTGTCTTTTACTGTGTCGATTTTTTTAGGCAACTTTAAAACTAAAATGCGAAGAAGAACACGTCGTAGGAATCCGTTTAGTAAATTATTGCCTAGAAGAGACTGGTCCAGATAATTTTGCCCTGACAGGCCTCGGAAGTGGTTATGGTAAAATCATGGAAGTCAAAAATGCATTCAAAGAAGCTGCAAGATTGCTCGTAGAGGCTTGCTCGTTAGAAAAATATTTTTTGGAGTTTGATGGAGCTTTGGAAGACACCAATAGGTAAAACTATACTTCCCACAAGTTGCCTTTGAGGTAACAGTTTTGAAGTAAAACTTCTTCAGGCGCGACTTGGGTGTAAATCCGTACAAATGCAACGGAAGTGCGTTACGGCACATCTCAAAAGATTTGTCCAGGACACTCTTTTTTAGTTAGCTTAGCAGAAAGTAGATAAAATTTACTACAATTAGGTATGATTTGTTTAGTATGCTTTGATATAAAAATTTTGCATAATTTGACCTCGCACTTTTTTATATTTTTTTTATACCAGGTTTCAGGACACTTTTTTCACATTTATTTAAATATCTCAAACATTTTGTCCAGGGCACTCTTTTTTATTTAGCTTAGCAGAAACTAGATAAAATTTGTTACATTTCCTAGAACACAGTTTAATATAGTCCTATATGAAAAATTTGAAGAAATTTAAGATAAATTCTTAACTTTTATATATTGTCCTTAGTGTGCCATACAAAGATTTGGAAATTTTTTACACTTTTTCTTAATAACTCAAAAATTTTGTCCAGGACACTCTGTTTTAGTTAGCTTAGCAGAATCTAGATAAAATTTACTACCGATTCTATGTACAATTTAATAAAGTCCAAAACCAAAATTTTCTAGAAATCCAATACAAACTCGTCATTCATACATTGTTCTATAGTAGAGAATCTATACAATACTTCCGGACATTTTTGTACATTTTTTTGAATAACTCAAAAATTTTGTCCAGGACACTCTTTTTTAGTTAGCTTATGAGAAACAGGATAAAATTTGTTACATTCCCTAGAAAACAGTTTAATATAGTCCTATATGAAAATTTTGTAGAAATTTAAGGTAAACTCTAAACTTTTATATATTGTCCTTAGTATGCCATACAAAGATTTGGGACATTTTTTCAAAAAACTCGAAAATTTTGTCCAGGACACTCTGTTTTAGTTAGCTTAGCAGAAAGTAGATAAAATTCACTTTAATTTGGTATAAATCGTCTTATATACTTTAATACAAATATTTTGAATAACTTGACTTCGCCCTAATGTATTTTGCATATGTACAATATATGGTTTCGGAACACTTTTTTGAATTTTTTTTTTGAATAACTCAAAAATTTTGTCTAGGACAAAATTTTAATTTAGCTTAGCAGAAAGTAGATAAAATTTACTAAAATTCCATATAAACTGTATCATTTTTTTTACACTTCTTTAAATAACTCGATAATTTTGTTCCATTTTTTTATTTTTATATATTTATATATTTATTTTTAACTTAAATGCCATATTGTACAGTAGCAAATAAGTTTTACTTCAATCGCGTGTGAACCTTACGCGCACTCTTTTTTTTTCTAGACGTCTGAATGTAACTTGTCAAATCACCATACCTCGTCTGGAAAACACTGCTGCATGGATCGAGGAAGAAATGTGTGAGCTGGAACGTGAGGAGTTTTATAGGATGAAAAAAATCAAGCAGAAAAAATTGAGTAGTATAAATGAAAATTTGACGAGTTTGCAAGAAGATCCGTATTGGAACGAGGACGATGAAAATAGTAGTAATGGACGGGATCAAAATTATCCGGACCAGATGTAAGTAAAACCACTTACGCACGCCAGTTTTTGTTTACAACGTTAACAATTATCTTTGTAGGTTTAAAAATGGTGACGCTGGTGACAAGCACGATCCTACAAACAAAACCAATCACAACAAATCTGATCGTGATGGCAAACAATATATAAACTACGACAAAACAAATCATCCTGAAAGCACCGATGAGAAAGAATACAGAATAAAAAAGTGGATCACATACGCATCCCCAAAATCACGCATAAATTTCAACCCTTTGGAATTCGATTTCGACAGACTTCCAACCAAACCGATAATAGTCGAATCTTTATTCACAACCTCCAGCAAAATTAATCCTGACGTCACAAATTGTTTGAGCCAAATCCAGGAAGAGCAGGGTAACTCTGAGGAGGATCCAAATGAAGATGCAAATGTTCCTGGTTTTGTACTGACTTCTAGTAATGTTGCAAATTGCCTGAACCAGATGCAGGAGGATCAGGCTAGGTTGGTGCAGGAAGAAAGTGGTTTCAAAGACGTCGTCCAGGTTGATTGCTTGAACCAAATGCAGGAGGAGCCGGCTAAATCGGTGCAGGAAGAAAGTGGTTTAAAAGAAATTGTTCAGATGCAGCAAGAACAGGCTAAATCGGTGCAGAATGTTGAAAGTGATCTGAAAGAGGATGTCCAGGTCGATGATGATGGTCCTGGTACGTCCACAAGTTCTGGTTCGACTGGTGGTGCTGGTGGTGAAGTACGAACTAGGGCAATGTGTGATGAGATTGCTTTGGGTTTGTTGTTGAACTTACCAAGACGCAAAAACACGAAAAAAGATTATTAGAAAATTTTGAAACATTAAAAATTTTGGAATAAATTTAAAGATTTTATATGGAAAATAAATTTTTTACCAGAATTGCATTTTAAAGTTTTTTTTGCCTACTGTCTACCTGCCTACCTAACACATATTTGAGAAGAACGGAGTATCGGATTTAAATGATCTAAAAAACATTCAATTTGTAATGATGGGGAGAATTAGTGGTTAGTTTTTGGCAAAGGCAGATCCAGCCGTTTCGGAGATACCGAGCTAAATGTGCAAAAAATGGCAGTTTTTGAGTTAAATAAGCGTCCGATTTAAATGATCTAAAAAACTTTCTGCTTATATTGACAAAACAATTGCTTTTGAGGATAAAAAATTATTACATCTTTTTTCATTTTTCATAAAATATTTTTGTAATTTTGGATTAAAAATTCAAAAAATTACCCAGGCTAAGCGCAGTCTAAGCGCCACTCTGGTACAGATGTTTACCCGAGTGCGTTTAGACCGTTTATGTACGGGAGCACTTTTCCAATTTTGTGAAAACTATTGAAAAATGTGAAAATGCCGCCAAGCTAAGCACAGTCTAAGTGAAAGTGTCGCACAGAATTATTTGCAAATGCGTTTAGACTGTGACTATACAGGAGCACTTTTTCAATTTTGGGTAAATTTTGCAACTATTTTTTTTTTTGAAATTGAATTCGAAATGAAATGACGAGTTCTGGATATTAATTGACTTATGATGTATGATTTACATTTGATTTGCTCAGATATAACAATAAGATAGCAAAAATAATGAAAGTTACATTATTTGTTGTAATAATATATTTGAAAACGTTTAAAATTTCTCGAATATTTCATTACCGTACGGGAAGTTCCAGCAATTTGCCTTAAGGCACGATGCCATACACCACTAATTTTGCCCACTGTCTACCTGTCTACCCAACTACCAAAAACTCTTTGTATTTATTTCTTTTTTGATCACAAAATTAAATTTTTTTCAGCATTTTTAACTTCCCGTAGGGTAAGTTATTGTAACCGCAAAAAATCGAATATGAGAATTTTTGTATTTCTTCACGTTTCAAAGGTTTCTGAACATTTTGAACAAAAATGAATGTGTGTATGTGTGCGGATACAAATTTTGGTCCACGTTTTGAAGCGCACGGATCAACCGATTTGAATGATTCAAAAAACATTCGATTCCTATTGATAGGGAGAAGAGCTGATTAGTTTTTGGCAAGGGCAGGTCTAGCCGTTTCGGAGATACGGAGCAAAGAGTGCAGAAAATAGAAATCGAGTTTTTGAGAGAACGAAGTATCCGATTTGAAAGAACTAAAAAACATTCAATTAGTAATGATTGGGAGAAGTGTTTATTAGTTTTTGGCAAAGACAGGCCCAGCCATTTCGAAGATACAGAGCTAAATATGTAAAAAATAGCAGTTTTTGAGAGAACTAAGCGTCCGATTTAAATTTTTTTTTTTTTTTTTTTTTTTTATTTCACTTTATTTCAGCAATCAGAAATACAAAATAATTTCTATGAGCTAAACTGTACATTTAATTAAATATGATATAATATAAGATAATCCAGTGATATATCTTACTTAGTTTACATAAAATCGAATGGCCATATCCTTTTCAGTCTTCTATTGTCATGCGGTAGTAAGATGTCTGCAACTATTGGGTTTGGGTGGGTCTCTAATTTATTTCTATGTATTAAGGTACGCTCTTGTATTGTTTGCCGGACTGTTAACATTTCCAGGTCATTGTGAATTGTAAAATTTGTCACGTACCATGGTGCGTTTACAATTGATCTTAGAATTTTATTTTGCATTCTTTCTATTATTGCAATATTCGATTTTGAAGCAGTGCCCCATAACTCTACGCCATACATCCAAATTGGTTTTATTACACATTTATACAAAAGTAATTTGTTCTCTGCAGATAATTTAGAGTTTCGGTTTATTAGCCAATATAATTCTTTCATTTTCTGTTTAATTTGATTCTTTTTTTTTATTAATATGATGTCTCCATGTTAATTTGTTATCTAGATGCATACCCAAGTACTTTACCACATCTGATTGTGGGACAGGTTTGTTATTTAGGTAGACTGCAGGGCATGTATTATGACGTAAAGTAAACGTTACATGTACACATTTATCTTCATTAATATTTATTTTCCATTTTTCCAACCATTTTTGTAGTATATTTAAATATCTTTGAGTTTGTTCAGATGCTTTAGAGGCGTTTTGATTCCTGATGAGTATTGAAGTGTCGTCGGCAAAAGTGGCTAATGTTGAATTTTCTAAAATCGGTATGTCTCTAGTAAAAAGAATATATAGAAAAGGGGCAAGAATACTTCCTTGAGGTACTCCGGATTGAATCTTAAAAAATTGTGAAATTTCAGTATTCACTCTTGTTTGAAAAGTTCGGTTTTCTAAATACGACTTTAATATTGGATAGAAAATTTCTGGTAAGTATTGCTTAATCTTGAAAAGTAAACCACGATGCCATACTTTGTCAAAGGCTTGTTTTATATCTAGAAAGATTCCGCTGCAATACTCTTTATTTTCAAATGTTTCATTGATAATTTGAACTAACCTATGAACTTGCTGAATGGTAGAGTGCCTGTTTCGAAATCCAAATTGATGTGTTGGAATCCAATGTTCAGATGGTACTATAGTATTTATTCGGTTAAGTATAATCTTTTCTAAGAGTTTGGAAAGTATTGGCAATAAACTAATTGGTCTGTAAGAGGACACAATGCACAAGTCTTTCCCTGGTTTTGGTATCATTATAATTTGTGCTGCTTTGAAGCAGCGCGGCCAGTATCCTGTTCTGATGATGGCGTTAAATATGAATGTTAGAAGCAAAGTTGTTTTACCTGGTAATTCTTTCATAATTCTCCCAGTAATTAAGTCATATCCTGCTGACTTTTTAGGGTTGAGTATTTGGATTTGATGATGAACTTCTTTTGGTTTGATGCGTTTTATTGGTTGCAAAGGTCCTATTTGTCCTAATGTATTTTCAATGTCTTGATTAGGAGTATTATCAAATGGCTGGAATACGCATTCAAGATATTTTGCAAAAAGTTGGGCTTTCTCTGCATCGCTTTTGGCCCATGGATCATCTATACTCTTTCTAATTGGCGACGCAGGTATTTTAGGTTTCTTTGAGTTTCTAATAGGCTTCCATATTGATTGATCTGTTCTTGATAGTTGTTTTATATATGTTTCAAATTCCTCATTTCTGATTTTGTTTAATTTATATTTAAGCTCTCTGCATAATTTGTTATATTTGTTTTTATCTTCAGGTCTATGATAACGCTGCCATATTGCTCTAGCATGTCTTTTACTTTGTATTAGGACTTTGACTTCAAGCGATACCTCAGACTTTACATTTATTTGTGGTATATCTGGAGTAGCTTTTTGTGCTGCTGTTTGGATATTCTTTATTAATGTTTCTGCTGCTGCCTCGATTTCGGCTTCATCCTTGAGTGAAACTTTAAGGTTTGTTTTTTCAATTAGGTCAACTCGAAATTTATCCCAATTTGTATACTTGTTATGTAGTTGAATATGTTTACTTTTGGGAATAGTTGAGACACCAACAGTTAACACAATAGGGGAGTGATCCGATGATAAGTCGTAGTGTGATTTGATATCTGTAAATTTGTCATTAATTTGATTGTATATGAAAAAGTCTAAAAGATCTGGTATTTTATGGGGATCACTTGGCCAATATGTAGGAGATCCGGATGATAAAATGCCAAAGTTGTTGCTATCTATTGCTTTCAAAAGTTCTTTACCTTTTGCTGTAGTAAGTCTTGAGCCCCATCTAGTATGCTTGCAATTATAATCACCACCGACTATAAATCTCTTACCCAATATCTTAAAGAACTCTTCAAATTCCTGCTGTTTTATAATATATCGTGGAGGGCAATAAACCGCTGACAGTGTTAAATGATATGACTTCAATTTTACTTTTATTATTGTGGCTTGAAGATAATTGAATTGAAAATTTGGAAGAGCATAATGTTCTAATGAATCCTTAATTATAATGGCCGAACCTCCGCGTGCCGTATTATCAGGGTAATTACATTGGTACGTTGTATAGTTTGGTATTTTGAAGTATGAAAAATTTGTAAAATGTGTTTCACTAATTAATATTACATCGATGTGGTTTAGTTTCAGAAATGTTATCAGTTCTAGTTTATGTTGTGTTAGACCATTAGCGTTCCAAAGTGCGATTCTAATAAACTTTGCCATTAGTGATTTCGTTTATTTAACACTGTTGTAAGCATGTTTAGTACCATTACATTTTGTTGCATTAGCTGGTTGAACATGTTTTTAAACTCATTTAAAAACTGAGTGAGATTAGTCATTATATTTGATTCCGTATTATTACCATCATTGTTCACTACCTGAGCAAAAGTTCTATTTTGGTTTTGATTTGAGTACAAGTTATTATATTTATTCGGATTAGTTGTGGATTGCTTATTGTTATTTATAGGCTGGCCAGGATCTGGTCTAGGTGCAGTAGATTGTATTGGAAATCGTCTGTTATATAAATGTTTGTACGTTGAACAACCACGATAATTTGCAGCATGGGGTTGTTCACAGTTGTGGCAGAAATATGGAATATTATCTGGTTTTTTGCAATCTGCTGTTTTATGGTAGTCACCGCATCTTGAGCACACATATGGTCTAAAGCAATAACCTTTTGTGTGTCCGTACAATTGGCATCTTTTACATTGAACGATAGTTTCGTTATTTTTTGGAGGTTCGATTCTAATTATGTTATTTATTATTTTTGTCACATTATACACATCTTTATTATTCTTGGCCGGCTCTAAATCTAAATAGAATAAATTTAGAGGTTTGTTTGTATTACGGTCACGTATGTTAGTTATACTTCTAACTTTATGCCCTAGAGTTTCAAATGCAGTCTTGATGTCATTAACTTCTGTCGTAAAATGAAGATATCTAATTACCACTCTATATGCTCTTTCCTCTTTTAGCTGATACGTGTGATGAACTACTTTTGTATCCCTTAAATATTTTGATAGTTTTCGAAAGATATCCGAATTTGAGCATAAAATTTTAACTACATTATTGGCTAATGTACGATAGAAATAATCATTCGTAGTGACTATGTTGTTTATTTCTGTAAACATATCTTTTAAATCTTTAATATAGTAGATAAATATAGGTGGTGGACGTTGAACGGATGTTTGTGAAATATTGATTGTATTCGTATTATTTTGCTCCTGATTTGTTGTGTTTAAAGGTTCGAATCTATTTTGAACAATAATTCCATTCGTGTCTGGAAACGAAGACAATTTTCGTCTCTTGCTACATGGCACTTCTTGCCAGGAGTGTTGTGTATTTACATCACTAGTATCTTCCATTTCTTGAGATTGAAGTTCACATGCATGTTGTTCTGTTGCTGTCGAACTTTGTAAAACTTGACTTTTCTTGAAATTACTGTCAGTTATCGATGTATCTGGTATCACATTCATCGTTTTTCCTATTTGTGGGACTTCATTATTCATATCCCCGAAGGGAAAGAATACTTTTTTTTTTCTTTTGCGAATGTTGCGTCCGTGCACTAATTTCACTAACTTTTTTTTTTATTATTTTTTTTTTGTATGAAAGTACACACAAGATCATATAGCCGATCACTTGCTAATAATACAATTTTTGTATATTTTAACTACTGATTATGGATTATACACATCTACAAAATATAATTTTTATAGATTTCAACTACTGATTATGGATTATACACATACTACAAAATATAGACTCGAGAGCTCTCGCAAAACACGTCCGTTCGCGTCGAGGGTTCGACGTGAAGTGACGATTTAAATGATTCAAAGAACTTTCTGCTTGTCTTAACAAATTAATTGATTTTGGAAAAAAAATGTTGTTTCTAAATTTTTTTTTCAAAAATTTTTTTTGTAATTTTGGATCAAAAATTCAAAAAATAACCCAGGCTAAGCACAGTCTAAGCGCCACTCGGGTACAAATGTTTACCCGAGTGCGTTTAGACTGTTTGTGTACCGGAGCACTTTTCCAATTTTGTGAAAACTGAAAAATGTGAAAATGCCGCCAAGCTGAGCGCAGTATAATTGAAAATGTCGCACAGAATTATTTGCAAATGCGTTTAGACTGTGACTATTCGGGAGCATTTTTTCAATTTTGTGTAAATTAGGCAACTATTTTTTTTTTTAAATTGAATTCGAAATGAAATGACGAATGGAGATAAATTGATTTATGATTTACATTTGATTTGCTCACATATAACAAACAAGATAGCACAAATAATGAAAGTTACAGTATTTGTAATAAACGTTTAAAATTTCTCGAATAGTTCATTACGGTACGGGAAGTTCCAGCAATTTGCCTTATGGCACGATGCCATACACCACTAGTTTGATGTGCTCATTATCTCCGAAATAGCTGGACCTGTCTTGGTCGAAAATCACTCAGCACGTTTCCTTATCAATAGTAATCGCACGTTTTTTGAATCATGATCCGTGCTGTCGAAATCGTCGATGAAAGATTGTATGCGCACATACATACATAACGAGAAATCGTAGATTTACGGCAAAAAATCTGTTCACACACACACAAACACACATACTTATTCCAAATTTGGTCTCATTCGATTCAGAATAGCTCGAAACGTCGAGAAAACATAAAATTAGCGAATCGGATTTTTTTATGAAAACATAAACTTCTCCTTCGGGAAGTTAAAAAAATATCTGTAACATCAATTCCCTAAAACTGTTTTTGACAAAAAAGTATATTTTTTAAATAAAAATCCACCAATCAATACAATGTTTTACCAAGGAAAGCCTGACCCATTATCTGTTCGTCTGCAAGATTTAGGATCCCTAAACAGCTTCACGAAGTGGTAGAGTAAGTAAGAAGGTAATGAAGACAAATTGTCTAATAAAATCAAGTAATTGGTCAAACCGACCTAGGACTAAACTTTTCTTCGGGAAGTTAAAAAATACACACATACTGCAATTTAGTACTCTTATTTATTCTACTATACATTTCCCTATAATCCATTTTTAATGGAACACACACAGTGGCGTCGGAACCAAATTTTTGATGGGTGGGCTCGTTTTTTTTTTTTTTTAGATAGGCAGCCAGAGTGGTTTCGTTTTTTTTTAGAGATATTAGCCCATATAATTTTTTGAAATTGATGGGTGGGCTGAGCCCCCCCATCAAAATTCATGGGTGGGCTCAAGCCCACACAGCCCACACGGTTCCGACGCCACTGAACACACATAATACCCGCGGAAAAAATATTAATATAAAAATAACAATACCATCCCTATGTACAGCTCCTTAAATTCTTCCCTTACGACTTTCTTTCCCTTTAAACGTTGAAGCGATTAAAAAAATTGCTTCACTTTTCATCGCGATCGATTCGCATATTTCACTTTTCGGCCGCCCCTGAGTACGTACAAGTTTGGGTTCAAAAACATTTTTTTAGGGGTGAAAAATTGTCGGAGAGGTATGAATGTTTTGGGATTGTGTTAATTGGATATCTGGGTAAAATTATAAAAATATAATGGGTAGTGAAAGTTAAATACTTTGTATTTAAATGTATTCCAAGTAGTCACAGTCGAGATCAAGTAATGTAAATAGAACCCAGTCGTGGATAATAGCATGCAGTTAATAAAATACGAGTCGAATTACTAAAATTCAATTTCAATTAGCATAACTCAAAACTCAAGTTTAATTTGTGAATATCGAATCACATTTGTAAAAATCGAGTGGTATTTGTAAAAATTGAAAATAAAGTCGAGTCGAATTAATTAAAATCTAGTCAAAGTAATAAATCGAGTTTATTTAATAAAAATAAAGTCATGTTAGTAAAACTCGAGACTTTTTAATAAAAAACGAATAAAATTAGTGAAATTCAAGTTCAATTAATAAATTAGTCAAATCAAATTAGTAAAAATCGACCATATTTAATTTAATTCGATTAATCATATAATTAGATAATTAGTAAAAATTATTTAAAAATGACTACAACTCGTTATAGTTAGTAAAAATTATTTTCAATTCGTGAAAATATTCAAATCAATTAGAGAAAATCTAGTCCAAGTAGTAAAATAAGAGTCCAATTAGTAAAATTGGAGACAGATTAGTAAAGTTGGAGACAGATTAGTAAAATCGGGGACTAATTAGTAAAATCGGAGACCAATTAGTAAAATTGGAGATAAATAAGTAAATTCGTAGTCTAGTTAGTAAAATTGAAGTGAAATTAGCAACATTGAAGTCGAATTAGTAAAATCGGAATCCAATTAGTAAAATCGGAATCCAATTAGTAAAATCGGAACCCAATTAGTAAAATCGGAGTCTGATTAGTAAAATAGGAATGAAGACCTATAAGTAAAATAGGAATGGAGACCTATTAGTAAAATTATCACAATTTTGTAAAATTGTAGTCCAATTAGTAATATCGGATTCTCATTCTTAAAATTAGAGTCAAATTAGTGAAATTGGAGTTTAACAAGTAAAATCGGAGCCAATTAGTAAAATCGGAGACTAATTAGTAAACTTGTAGTTGAATTTGTAAAATCGAAGTCAAATTAGTAACCTGGTAGTTGAATTTGTAAAATCAAAGTCGAATTAGCAAATTTAAAGCCCAATTAATAAAGTTGAAAACCAATTATTAAGACAAACAAATTAGTAAAATAGGAATCCAATTAGTGAAATTGTAGTCGAGTTAGCAAAATTAAAGTCGAATTAGGAAAATTGCAGTCCAATCAGTAAATTCCGATCGCAAATAATAAAATTATATTCCAATTAGCAAACTGGAGTCCAATTAGTACAATTAGCAAAACTGTGATCCCATTGGTAAGTTAGCCAATTGGTAAAATCGGATTCCCATCAGTAAAATTCGATTCAAATTAGCGAAATTGGAGTCCAATAAGCAAAATTCGAGTCTAATTAGTAGAATCGGAGTCTGTTTATAAATTAATGAAATTTGAGTTAATGAATATGTAAATATTGTCTATAAATCTACTATCAAAATAAATCTATTTCAATTAGTGGAAATCGAGTCGAATTAACAAAAATCGATTTCTAGTCTTATATATATGAAGCCTTATTAATAAAAGTCGTGTTCAATTAGTAAAAGTTGTTAATTTGGGTTGGGTGAGATTGAGTAAAATCGAGTCTTATTGCCGCATAACATTTTTTTGTTACATTACATTATATTATAGTATACATTATATATATATATATATATATATATATATATATATATATAATATATATATAGTCGGTCGGTACGTGACTACTTCCACAAAAGAAAAAATGGGAAGTGGATTTGTAAGGAATTGATGTAATTCAGGGATAAAAAACAATTTTTGGAACACGATGTGAAATTGTCCGGACTTCCTGATCACTCTTGCATACCTAAGATAAAAAAAATTAATATAAAAAACAACAAACTGCTTTTTGAATAACAAGATTGAGGATATTTATAATATAAAGATTTTTTTTGTGTCAAAGAAAATTTCGAACCTGCCACTTTTGGATAAGTCAACAGCATTATCAATACAAATCGAATGGTTTTTGAGATTTTTTAAAAAATGTTACAGAAGCTATGTATCTTGGATGAATGTTGATTGTTAAGTATGCAGACTACAAAAATATTTATTATTGAACAAGCTAATAAATTTTATTATCTTATTTTACGTTGAGATAAGAAACCTACTTCTATTTTATCATAAACTATTTTTTTATTTATTTAAAATTTGTAAGGTACGAAAAAAATATTACAAATTAAATTAAGTATTTTTTGTTATGTGTATCTTATTTGCGAAAGCATTTGGTGGTAATTTTAGAGTATACCGAGTTGCTGTGGAACATCATGATATAAGACAACATCATAGGTAATTCAGTTTTACACAAATTTTCCGAACACACTATTATTATTGAACAAACCATTTAGAGGTTACAATAGATATTCTCAACAAATGCGCTGGAATAAGTTGGTTTCAGGGCTGAAAGTGCTTCGAATTACTTCTCTATTTTCAAGCATGATTTTAAAGTATACCGATTTTCTGTAGTGTATTATAATGTTAGACAATTTTCTAGATCATTTAATTTTGTTCAAACTTGCTAAATATTTCATTTATTTTAGACCTACCGTTTGAAAGTTATAAGAGATCAAATAAATAAATGCACTTAATTCAATCGTCAATTTATTCTTAATTAGACTAATTGAAAATCTATTTTAAAGTACACCGAGTTGCTGTAGGGCATTATGATGTTAGACAAAATTGTAGATAATTTAATTTTGAACAAATTTGCCAAATATTTCATTTATTTTAGACAAATAATTCAAAAGTTATAAGCTATTAGATAAATGAATGTACCTAAATCCAAATATCAGATCAAGAATAACAATTTATTTGATTTGATTGTTAATATGTACTTGAAACCCGTTTTAGAGTATACCGAGTTGCTGTAGGATATTATGATGTTAGACAATTTTATAGATAATTTAATTTTGTACAAATTTGCAAAATATTTCATTTACCTCAGACAAACCGTTCAAAAGTTACAAGAGATCTAATAAATAAATGCGCATAAATTAGCTGCTTTTTATAGTCTATGTTCAAGCACGATTTTAAAGTATACCGAGTTACTGTAGAGCTGTCCTATATTAGAACCAAAATCAGATTAATTATTTTTTTACAATTTTGTTAAACATTTCATTTATTTTAGACGTGCCGTTTAAAAGTTACAAGAGATACAACCTCGTCTGTTCTGTCTATTTTGTAGAAACTATTTAAATTCTTCGAAAGTTTTCGAGTCTAAAGACAAATCCTAATTTACATTGTATTGTTTTAAGTGAATGCAAATCTCCTGGGGCTCTTTTCTCTTCTGCATTATCGCCACTTTATAGAATTGCAAGGAAATGCAGTAATTTCGCAAACGCAAACTTTGTAATATAATACATTTTGTTGCGATTTTAAATTATAATAGAAATATGTTAATAACATAAACTCTAAAATACTACGAAAGTTTATATTACCACTAATTACTCTTAAACACCCTATGTTTAGTGTATTAAGAACTAAAACTCGTGTAAAATATTATAGGCCTAGGAAAGTGGTTGTTTCTATACGCCTTAATAACAATTGAAA
>NW_020536999.1:5617327-5656414 GCF_003426905.1 Ctenocephalides felis | reverse complement strand
AAATTTTTGTTTAAGATACTATTTTTTAGTTAGCTTAGTTTCCTATTTCGTATTTCTCTAAAAATAATTTAATTGATCTTAATAATTTTTTGAATAAATCCATTGCTTGCCTGCCCTTATAATATGTGTTGAATTTAATATACAAGGACGCGGTACATTTTTTACATTTTTTTCAATAACTTGAAAACTTTTTTAGAAGCACTGCTTATTAGTTAACTCAGCCGAAACTAGATAAAATTTATCATATTTCTATATACTTAATTTTATATATCACACTACAAAAATTATAATAAAACTAATCTGAATAACTATATGTAATGTGTAATACATAATGGATATGGAATGCCTTTTTACCATTTTCAAAAAATTTGTTTAAGACATTCTTTTTTATTTAGCCTAGCAGAAACTATTTAAAATTTACTAATTTTGCATAAACTACTTCATCTACTCCGGAACAAAATTTTTAAATAAAACCAATTGAATTCGCATGTATTACATAACCTTCATATTCATGTCCTAATCTATGAAGAAATATCCCATATGGATTTGGGATATTTTTCTACATTTCAACAAATAACTCAAAAAATTTGTTTAAGACACTCTTTTTAATTTAGCTCAGCAGAAACTAGATAAAATTTAGTAATTTCGTATATAAACTGCTTATATACTCCGAAACAACTTTTTTAAATAAAACCAATTGAACTTATCATATTTCACATAATCTCCATATTCATATCTGGGACATTTTTTTACAATTCTCTAAATTATATAACACTCCGATTATAAATCCAGACTTTTTTTCACCCAATAACCTAAGTCAAACATCAGTGCACAGGGTTAGCCAAAAAAAACAAAATCGGTTCAGCAGTTTAGGAGTACATCCCGGACAAACATCTTACTCATAATTTTTTTCATAACCAAGTTGTTTATCCATTTTCTCGACTTTCTGCCACGTGTACACCCTGGTTTTTTATTTCCGATTAAAGCCCGTGATTTATTATTAAAACCACCCCCTGATATTATATTAATATAATATATTTTCGGTATAATATTCCACTTTGTGGTGCCTAAAGTCTTTGTTATCGTCGCCACAAAGGTGTTTACATGAGAAACGCGTCTGCGATTAATGCGGTGATTTTCCAAATGTTCAAATTTCTATGTGAGATATGTATTATTCTATACATTTCTATGTATAGCAGTGATGGTAAAAAATTTGAAACTCAGGGGCCACTTGTAAAAGAAATAAACACGTTGGTAAATGATATACGTAAATTGTTAGTGCTATCAAACTGTGGTAGTTAACACTGAAAGTTTGATCTTTAAAGATGTACATTTATTTCGAGTAAGTACATGCAAAAATTTAATTTTTAACCATTGACCCTTACTTTGGCCTTCAATGCCCCAAAACTCCTTTACCTCAGCGTCGGCACATAGTTATTTTTGCTCAAAGATATTAATCTCTCGAGCCATTTGTTGCAGTACGCCATTTCCTTTTGTACTTTGGGAAAAGGGAAAATCCCCTACCCGACATCATCCAGAAGGTATGAGGTTTCAGAGTTTTCTTTGAAACTATTCGGATATAAATCGAGATGGGTTTAATTATTGGTAATGATGGTAATGGAGTGATTTATGTGCCTTTTGGCAAGTTGTAAAAAATTATAATGATCAATTTAGAGCTTTTGAAACTTTTTTAGAACACCTCTAAGATTGTTCGAACGATACAAGTTCTTGCAGGAAAATATTTATAAAAAATCTTGTGAAAGAAATTACGTTTATTTAATATTTTTGACAAATTGTAGACCTTTGCAGAAACAACATATTTGAATTACAAATCAGTAACTTAAATTTTGTGACGTCAGGAAATTATTAAATCTGTGCATAGTTACTCTGACTCGTAGTACAAGCTGGGTAGTTTTTGCATATAAATATCTATATCGCATATTGTGAAAGCAAGTTGTCAAATTTAATATTTTTGCATATTAATATAATGTCTTAGGAATAACATAATCAAATTGCAGAGTTCTAGTGCTAATATTATGACGTCAGGAAATTAATACATCCTTGCCAGGTCAGTCTGAATCGTAGTACAAGTCGGCTAATCCAAGCAGATAAAAATGTATATAAAATGTTTTGGAAGTGAATTCATAAATTTTATATTTTTTGAGAATCATAGACTATTTTAGGTATAACATACTTAAATTTCAGAATTCTAGTATAAATATTATGACGTCAGGAAATTAATACATCTATGACAGGTTATACTGAAACGTGGTACGAGGTGTTCAATTGTTGCAGAAAAATATTTATATAAAATCGTATGACAGACTAATGGTAAATTTTATATTTTAAGCTATTTATAGACTATTTAAGGTATAATATACTTGAATTATAGAATTTTAGAACAAGTATTATGACGTCAGAAAGTTAATACATTCTTGCAGGATTAAACTAACCCCTAGTACAAGTCGGCTAATCGTTGCAGAAAATTATTCACATCAAATTTTGTGAAAGCAAATTGATAAATTTAATATTTTTGTGAAATTGTAGACTATTTTAGGAATAACATATTCGAATTTCAGATTTCCAGTACAAATATTTTGATGCCAGAAAAATCATACATCCTTGCCAGTTTACTCCGACGCCTGGTACAAGTTGAGTAACCCTTACAGATAAATATGCATATACAATTCTGTGGCAATAAATTCGTAAATGTTATATTTTTAAAAATTGTGGACTTCTTTATAAATAACATACCCGAATTACAAAATTCTAGTATAACCACTATGCTGTCAGAAAATTAATACATCCGTGCAAGCTTACTCTGAGCCCTAGTACAAGGTGGCGCGTCCTTGCAGATAAATATTTATAACCAACTTCGTAAACAAATTTTAATAGCATTTATATTTTTTAAAATCAATACACTATTTCAGGAATGACATAACCAAATTACAAAGTTCTAGTACAAACCCTGTGCTGTCAAAAAATAAATATCCTTTCAACTGTGCTAGATTACTACTCCGAATTCCAAATTGAAACTTTTCTCAGATTTTAGGTTATAAATCACATAGCACACAAAATTTTGATAATACTATTTTTTACAATCATAGCATATACATTGATGAATAATATATCCAACTTACAGTCTTCTGAAACTAGTTCATCGTATTTAAATACAAATATTTATATCGCACAAGGTGCCAATCACATTTAATTTCCTTCATACAATACCATACACTAGATGCCATTTTTCCACCGAATAAGAAAACTATTGTGACAGCCGTCAAAAAGTTTCTCTCCCTCTTTGTTCAAACTTTTTCCCTCACGAGCGATACTTTTGCAAGTTTCAGTTTCATGGATGACATTTCGCGTTTCTTTAGAAAAATTATTAAAAAGTCTTCTTATGCCAGTTGCCATGTGAGGAGATAGAGATATCAGAAGAAAAAATTAAATTCAATATCGTAGTGATGTAATCACACAGGCAATAATATTTGTGCTAGGGTTTTGTAATTCGATAAGCCCAAAATAGTCTATAATCACTGGAAAATATCAAATATATTAATTTTTCTTTATTAGATTTTTTATAAATATTTTTCTGTATTAACTGCACACCTCGTACCACGTCTCAGTATAAACCAACACGGATGTTTAAATTTCCTGACGTCATAATATTTGTACTAGAATTATGGAATTCCAGTACATTATTTCTGAAATAGTCTACAAATTGTTAAACATATAAAATTTACCATTACTTTTTCACAAGATTTTTTATAAATATTTTTCTGCATTAACTGCACACCTCGTACCACGTCTCAGTATAAACCAACACGGATGTTTAAATTTCCTGACATCAGAATATTTTTACTAGAATTATGGAATTCTAGTATAATATTTCTAAAATAGTCTACAAATTGATAAAAATATAGAATTTGGTATTAGTCTGTCATTAAATTTTATTTAATGGTTTTTCTGCAAAAACTGAACACCTCGTACTATGATTCAGAGTAACCCAGCACAGATGTATCATTTTCCTGACACTAGAATATTCTTACTGGAAATCTGAAATTTGAGTATGTTATTTCTTAATTAGTCTACAATTTTTAAAAAAATATAAATTCACGAATTAATTGCTACAAAATTGTCTATGCATATTTATTTGCAAGGATTAACCGACTTGTACTAGGGACAGAGTAATTCAGCACAGATTTAAGAATTTTCTGACGTTATAATATTTGTACCAGAATTTTATAATTCCAGTATATTATTTCTAAAATAGTCTACAAATAGTTAAAAATATAAAATTTACCATTAGACTGTCATAGGATTTTATATAATTTTTTTTCTGCAAAAACTGAACACCTCGTACCACGTTTCAGAGTAACCTGTCACAGATGTATTAATTTCCTGACGTCATAATACTTGTTCTAGAATTCTTAAATTTAAGTATGTTATTTTTAAAACAGTATACAAATTGCTAAAAATATCAAATTTACCATTAGTCTGTCATAAGATTTTATATAAATATTTTTCTGCAACAATTGAACACCTCGTACCACGATTCAAAGTATCTTTGCACAGCTTTAATAATTTATAAGCTACAAATATGTGATTAAAGTATGTTATACCTTAAATAGTCTAGAATTTCATAAAAATATAAAATTTGTCAAATTATCTTTACAAAATTTGATGTAAATGTTCATAAGCAAAAGCTGGGTAAGCTTGTACTACGATTCAGAGTAACTCTCCACGGATTTGATAATTTCCTGACGTCACAAATTTCAAGCTACAAATCTGTAATTAAAGTATGTTATACCTTGAATATTCTACAATTCTAAAAAAATATAAAATTTATAAATTCACTTCCAAAACATTTTATATACAATTCTTATGCCAGTTGTCATGTGAGGAAATAGAGATATCAGAAGAGGAAAAAATGTAATGAAATTGTAAAAGAAGTATGGAAAAGGTAAATATATATATATATATATATTTTACGTAACCCTGTACTATATTTTCCACACACACATACATTCACACATACATTTACATCAAACAAAATCCTCTGTGATCGGATTTCCCGTCCTCGTATTTGTTTCGTTAATTATAAATCTCTTTGATGCTTTTTGAGGTAATGTTCGTACAATTCGAATATATTTACACCACTATAGTAACTCATTCACGTCTATTTATATTGATTGTGTGTATTTATACCTATTTGTGTGTATTTGTGTCTATTTGTGCCCATTGATGTCTATTTATGCCAGTTGTTTGTTTACCTTGCACCTTTGATTTAGTCGTCTGTTGTTTACAATTGGGGGATTATTGTTGTTTGCCAGTTGGGCAAAATGGGGAATTAGTAGTTCAGGGGAAAATTGAATGCTTTATTTATATATTGTATTGATCAAAAACCGTTTTAAAGCCATTTATTCGAGTGTATTACCACTCCATTCCAGAAGTGTCTAGGGCAATTCCCATCTCCATCAATCCTTGTCTTTACTTTAAGGGGGCTCTTTAGCGAAAATGGGGCTCCCAATGTTTACCTGAGGAGCTCGCATTGTTTACCTGAGACTCTGCGAGATGTAAATGATATGTTTGTTGAATAAATATTTTATAATTCGCTTCGGAGTGAAGATGTTGACGTTGACTCTGATTTCATTTCTAGACCAATCTAATTTTGGATTTTGGAAATTGCAGGTGGATTTCGGAGTTCAGAATAATTAGATGATGGTTTTCGTATACCATTAATATATAATAATGCATAAATTAATAAAAATCTTAAATAGGTGCATCATATCCTGCATAATTCTCTTAATCCAAACATGGATATCTTGCAGGATCATTCTGGTTCTTGAAGTGTCATTATGTAAAAAAATGTTTATATACGGTTTCGTGTGCAAAATTCTGTAATTTGTATTTTTTAGTAATAACATATACTTTTGGCAATAACATACTCAAATTACAGGGTTGTAGTGCAAAAATTAGGCTGACAGGAAATTAATATATTCCGAGCATGGTTTTACCAAGTCCTAGTACGAGCCGGGCAGTTGTTGCAGATAAATATTGATATTAAATTTTGTGAATGACATTAGGTAAATATTATATTTTTTAAATATTATAGACTATTTCAGAAATAACATACTCTAATTATAGTGTTTTATTACAAATAGTAAGCTACCAGGAAATTTATGAAGCCATGATAGGTTATTCTAAGCCCAAGTACAAGTGTTTTAGTTCCTGCAGAAGATAAATATTCATATAAAATTTTGTGAATGACATTTCATAAATTTTATATTTTTTTAAATTAATATACTGTTTAAGGATTACCGTGCTTAAATTACAGAACTCTACTGCAAATATTAAGCTGTCAGAAAATTTATGAATCTATGCTTGGTTACTCCAAGCCCTAGTACGAGTCATTCAGTTTCTGAGGTTAAATATTCATATTCAAGTTTGGTGAATCAAAATTCATGAAATTTATATTTTTAGATAAATGTAGACTATTTTATCATTAACATATTCGAATTACAGAGTTCTACGACAAATATTAAACTGTCAAAAAATTTTATGAATCCATGACAGGTTATTCTGAATGCAAGTACGAGTGTCGTTTAGTTGCTGCAGATAAATATTTATAATAAATTTTGTGAGTGAATATTCACAAATTTTATATTTTGCAAAATTAATGTACTGTTTTAGGAATAACATACCCGAATTACAGAAGTCTACTACAAATATTATGCTATCAGGAAATTTATGAAGCCATGACAGATTATTCTGAACACAAGCACCAGTCGTTCAGTTTATACAGATAAATATTTATAATAAATTTTGTGAATGACATTATGTGAAGTTTATATTTTTAGAATAATGTGGACTATTTTAGTAACAACATATTCGAATTACAGAACTTTACTGCAAATATTAAGCTGTCAAGAAATTTATGAATCCATGACAGGTTATTCTGAATTCAAGTACAAGATGAAATGGGTCTCTTCTAATTTTTTTTAGTGCTGCAATATTTGTGCTACAATTCTCTTAATTTACTATGTTATTGCTTAAAGTATCAAATATTTTTAAAAAACATGAAATTTATAAATTTTCATACATAAACTCAGTTAAATTAATTTGTATGAGACAAAAGGTATCTATGTAAACGAGTTTCATCTAAGTTACAAATTGTAATAATTTTCAGGATCACAATATTTGTGCTACAATGCTTTAATTTCACTATGTTATTTCTAAAAGTATCTAATATTTATGAAAAATATAAAATCAATGAAATTTTCTACACAAACTTAGTTATATGTATATAGAACAGTTCCAGATAACTTTCCAGTAGTGGTCTCAGAACTTTATCAATATATTAGTATTAGTAAGTTATGGTTAGTTTACAAATTCAAAACTAGAATCCCTTCCGATTCGATCATGAAATCAATACTTCGATATGGTAAATTACTTCCAAACTAATAAGCTGTCTAGAAATTTAGTACTGGAGCAAATACTCCTAAAACTATAGTTTACAGATTGTAATTAATAGTCGATTTTCATTTCCATTACACACCACTAATATTCCATTTATAATTCGATTCAAACAACTTTTTTAATATAAATCTCCACCGCCCTATTTTCTGCAAAAATGACCAACTGTGCAAAATGTGCAACCGAGTCTTTCTAATCTCCTCCACCACTACTATTGCTCGTAAGTCGAGTCCTTAATTCTAATTATAAACACGACGACGATGGAAATGAAAGTAATAACTTTTTTAATTAACAGAAACAGAACGACTGCCAGTAAAAATACGATTATGATGGAAAAGAGGGAATTAAATGCGAGATGGAGTTTTAAGATTTTTATTTTAAATGATACAGGTTTAGGGAGAAAAAAAACGGCTCTAATGATAATCAGACGAAACATATTAGAAATTTAAAAACTTTTTACTGATCTTTGATCCATGATTGATTTTTGCTAAGAGTGTTTTTATAGCTTGAAAATGGTTGGATCTGCTGTTACAAAAATTACCACGAATTTCAATACCATCAACACTAATCGAGTGCATTTTACATCAATAAAATCGATCCAACTGTTTTCGATATTTTGATAGAAACACATTGTATCAGTCAACGTCGTACCTTCCCATAATTTTTTTTAGTTTACCTCATAACTTTAAAACGATTACAACTACTTCAACAAAAATTGCAGCAAATCTGAACATCATCAATACAAACCAAATGTTGTTAACCCCACTGAAATCGAATGAACCATTTTCGACATATCGATACAAACACATTTGACAACGTCAAACCTTCCCATATATTCCATGGCTTGCTACATAATGCCTAAATAGTTGAAGCTGCACTCACAAAAATTATAGCAAATATCAACACAGTCAATACGAATCGAATGCTGTTTACACCACTAAAATCGATTGAACCATTTTCGATATATCGATACAAACACATTGCATTGGACAACGTCGAACCATCCCATATGTTTTATGGCTTGCTCCGTAATTCCTAAATAGTTAAACCTACACCAACAAAAATCACACTAAATCTAAACACCATCAATACAAACCAAATGCTGTTTATCCCACTAAAATTAGTTAAACCATTTTCGACATATCGGCACAAACACATTGTATTCCACCACGTCTAAGTTTTCACATAAACAGATATTCTAACGATTTTGATCAATAACTCCAAAACAGTTAGACCTGTATCAATAAAAATTACAAAAAATCCTAACACCATCAATACAAATCAAATGCTTGTAACATCACTAAAATGGGTCACACGATTTTCGGTATATCGCTATAGACACATTGCAACTGTCAATGTCGTACCTTTCCATATGTTTCACAGTTTATACCATAATTCCAAAACGGTTACACCTACTTCATCAAAAATTATAACAAGTCTCAGCACTATTAATACAAACCAGAAACTATTTATCCCACTAAAATCGATCAAACCATTTTCGATATATCGATATAAACACATTGTACCAACCAACGTTGTACCTTTCCATACATTCTACATTTTGCATGATAATCCTGAAACTGCTACTTCGGCTTCGACCAAATTTACCACAAATCTAAACATCATCAATACAAATCGAATGCTGTTTACACCATTAAAATCGGACAAACCGTTTTCGATATATCGATACAAACACCTTGCATCAGCCAACGTTGTACCTTTACATACATTTTACATTTTGCATGATAATCCTGAAACTGCTACTTCGGCTTCGACCAAATTTACCACAAATCTAAACATCATCAATACAAATCGAATGCTGTTTACACCATTAAAATCGGACAAACCGTTTTCGATATATCGATACAAACACCTTGCATCAGCCAACGTTGTACTTTTCCATACATTATACATTTTTCTTGATAATTCCAAAACTACTACTTCTACTTTGACGAAAATCACTACAAATCTGAACACCATTAATACAAACCAAATGCAGTTCACTCCACTAAAATCAAATACACCATTGTCGATATATCGACACGAAAACATTTAATTCGATAATGTAGTACCTTTGCAAATTTTTTATAGTTTACACCATAATTCAAAAACAGCTACACCTACTTCAACAAAAATTGCAGCAAATCTCAACACAATCAATACAAACCAAATGCTGTTTACCACATTAAAATCGATTAAACCATTTTCGACTTATCGATACAAACACATTGAGTCACTCAACGTCGTACCTCTTCACATATTTTACACTTTGCCCAATAACTCCAAATCAATTAAACCTGCCTCAACTAAAAACGCTATAAATCTAAAAACCATCAATGCAAACCAAATGCTGTTCACCCCACTAAATTTGACTATACCATTTTCGATTTATCTATACTTAAACTGTGTCCTACCACAAAGTTAATAAAGCATATGTATCACGAAACTCATGCAATTTAAGACAAAATGCTACTTACACCTATTTATATTAATTAGTTTATCAAAACTAATCAAGAACGACTACTCCTTAGACGAAACCTTTTGTAAACAACTACTGTGTTTATTTTAAATTATGCACCACTAAGAAATCTCCACGTTTTACCTTCATATTGTGTCTATTATTGTATTATATATCTTTCGCAAAATAATAATTCCGTTTCGTAATAACGTCTACAAAACCCATCTCTGCGGGAACACCCACCGGAGCTTCTACCGGAGTCTCATCCTCCGGAATCTCTCACCGGAGCCGCCGCCACTGTGTGTTCCTTATTAAACAGTATTATTTCAACAGGGAGACGTTTTCATATCATTTCGAGAGGATCGTCGAGTAAAATTGCAAAGGGATGAGTTGGAGGATCCTCATTTAAATTCAAATATACCGCGGATAGTAAATCTTGAACAAGGTGTACTACTGTGTGCAAAGTTATTAGGAATTTTATTGAAGTAAAACTTCTTTAGGCGCGACATGGGTGTAAATCCGTACAAATGCAACGGAAATTGTTACGCTTGATCGCTTAGATGACTCGCGCTTACGACGCTAGTTTTAGCGCAGCTTTCGCAATTATTCGATCTAGTCTGTGAGCAAAACAAAAAATACATCAAATGTCAAATCATATGTCAAAAACAAACAAAATATGTGTCGGCTTTCACTTGAGTTTTGTATTTAGCTCGTAGTCTCTAAACATTTTTTGAAGTAACACTTCTTTAGGCGCGACATGGGTTAGCAGTATAATTCGTGAGTTAATAAAAATGTCAGGATCGGAAGAATATTTTATCATTGTAGTGCAAATGATCGCAAATAAATAATGAAACTAAGGAAAAATCTGCGCTGCGTAAGAAATGTAAGTTTATTGAAGTAATTTGTATTATTCGAGTATAGAAAAGAAAATTTTATTTTTATTTTTATAGGCAAGACAGATACTACAGTTGCTCAAAGAATGAAACTGTATCGCCAGTCTGTCAGTTACTGCCAATTCATTAGAAAATATTGAGCTAGGTATCACTTTAGATGTTAATAAGTAAAAATCTTTTTGACTCCTAAAAAAACGCTTCAACTATTCACATTTAAACATATTATTCTGTTATTTTTTTAGATGAAAGTACTGCTGTTACTTTTTCTGATACAGCAACTACATCACGTCAATTGCAAATTGATGATTCTGTATATAATGTGACAAGAACTGATCTTTTGCAAGAGTCAAATGAAATATTTGAACTTCCATATGAAGACTTCGATTTGTTTAGGAATGCATAAAAATTGTTTGAGAAATTTGTGTGATCGACTTTGGTTTGAAAGTGACTTAGAAATATCAAATGATGCTCAAAAACAAATTCTTGATAATGGTTTTCTGAATATTGACTCAAATAATCAGGTTGGAGGTCAAACTTGTCGAAAAGCATTAAATTTGGGTAAACTTTGTGTAAATTTAACGGGTTTGCATTTCCACCTACACAAAATTTTCTACCTAAACTAGATACTGTATCTGAAAGATTAATTTCTCCTAGGTTGAAATATTTGGCCAAATTATAAATGTGCCCGTTGACGTTAATAATATGGTTAATTTATTACCTCGTAATATTGATGATGATCATTGCATTAACTTTCACATAAAAAAGCAAATGATTCATAGATCAAGCTATGTGCAGGGCTTGATAAATAAAACAAATATAAAAGTATGGCTTCAATTCTTTAGGCAAGACAGGTATTACAGCTGTACAAAGAATTAGATTATATCACCAGCTAAAAAGTAAAAAAATACAAATAGTAAATTAATGTACGTTAATGTAATTACATGAAGTTCTTCAAACACAATTATTACGTGATGAGTGAAATTGCGAAAACAATATTTGTTCAGGCATCGTTTACCAAAATTCACTGTGTGAACGAATATTATAGAATTTATTAATCAGCAATTACTTTAAATCGATCATGTAATATTTCAAGTATAATCTTGATTACTTTATTGTTTGTAAATATTATACATATTTTTAATGCAATCATAAATATATAATTTATAAATTTATCATTATATAAATGTGTATAATGGTTGACACTAATAAATATGTGCATCACAAGTGTTACCACCATATTACTAATAAACATTAAATTCAAAATTGTTATATGATGCATATATTTTTACTTAAATGCTATCTTGTACCGTAGCAAATAAGTTTTACTTAAATCGCGTGTGAACCCTACGCGCACTCTTTTTTTCATCTTATCACACCCGACTCACATCTTATTATTTGCATATCAAAAAAATATGAATCGCTCCACATTGCCACTTGAAAATCCTTCTTTTCAATATGCACTCGACGAGAATTTCCAATGCATTCGATTTGTATAGGATGTAGTCCTTGAGTTAGGCTCGATGGGAAAAGGAAATAGGAGTTATTATATTATGTAGAATATTCTATAACTGTTATGCGCGCTATTCAATATCGGCAAGTAGTCTTTTGTAGGAGAATAATCGATTTATGTGACGAGCTACGGCGTGGTCGGTGCTAGGTGTTTGTATCGATATATCGAAAATGGTTTGAGCGATTTTAGTGGGGTAACAGGCATTCGGTTTGTACTGAAGGTGTTTATATGTGTTGTAATTTTTGTTGAGACAGGTCTAACTGTTTTGAAGTTATCGATCAAAATCTTAAAAATATCAGTTTATGTGAAAAGCTTAGACTTGGTGGAATACAATATGTTTGTGTCGATAAATCGAAAACGGTTTAACCGATTTTAGTGGGGTAAACAGCATTCGATTTGTATGGATTGTGTTGATAGTTGTTGCTATTGTTATTGAAATAAGTGTAACCGTTTTGGAATTATGGTGTAATCTATAAACAACTTGGAAAGGTGCTACGTTGAGTGATACAATGTGTTTATATGCAAATATCGAAAATGGTTTGAGCGATTTTAGTTGGGTAAAAAGCATTCGGTTTGTATTGATCGTGTTCAGATTTTGTGTAACTTTTGTTGAGCTAGTTTTAACGGTTTTGGAATTATGGAGTAAACTATAAAAATAATGGGAAGGTACAACGTTGTCTGATACAATGTGTTTGTATCGATATATCGAAAATAAATTGCTCGATTTTAGTGGTGTAAAAAGCTTTCGATTTGTATTGATTGTGTTCAGATTTTTTGTAATTTTTGTTAAATTAGCTTCAACGGTTTTGATAATATGGAGTAAACTGTAAAATATATGGAAAGGTACGACATTATGTGATACAATGTGTTTGTGTCGATATATCGAAAACGGTTTAATCGATATTAGTGGGGTAAAAAGCATTCGGTTTGTATTAAGAGTGTTCATATTTTTTGTGATTTTTGTTAAGCTAGCTCGAACGGTTTTGATATTACGGAGTAAACTATAAAAAATATGAGAAAGTGCAACGTTGTGTGATACAATGTGTTTGAATCGATATATCTAAAACGGTTTAATCGATTTCAGTAAAATAAAAAACATCCATTCCAAATTCTAGAACCTTCGACAAAATCCTAATTTTATCCTTAATTTCGACCTAATCATATAATTTTCGACAAGATAATACAACTTTCGAATATAACATAATATTTCAAAACAAAATCATAGTATTTTTACCAAAATCAAAAAACTTTCGACTAAATCTTCGTCGACAAAATCATAAACTCCTGAAAAGTTTGTCGAAATCATACTAGTAATAGTAATAATCATAAAAGTAAAAACTTACCAAAAATTAACATAGCAGAAAATATATGCAAGGAAAACCTGTTGCTTACCTGAAACAAATTAAAGAAATATATAAATAATTTATATATATATATATATATATATATATATATATATATATACACGAGTAATTTGTATACATTTTATAATATATTCTGAAATAAAATTATGAAACTTCGAAGGAAGTTTCATCGGATAATATACGAGATATGTAACAGCTGACGATTTTATAAAATTCTTAATGAAAATTATATATATATATATATATATATATATTAAAATATTATGTAAGTCATCTTTCAACAGTTTTAAAACAATTGTGTACAAATTTCTATGATATTCAACAAAGTTGATTAAATCATTTCTAATTTTATAATTAAAGAAATTTTGTGGTTTGTTCATCAGTAAAGTCTCTTCCAGAAAAACATTTAAAACACACACTTTTAAAATAATTATTTTATAAATTAAAATAAATTAAATATAAATTAAAATTCTTTTAATAAATAATAAATAAGTAGTAAGAATTTTAATTAAAGGTTTTTTCTCAAAAATTTTGGCACTTAAATTTTGCTTGTCAGTAGAGTCCTCTTTTATACACACACACATATATACATGTATATGTATATATATAAATATAAATATATATCCAGTCCTAATTGAAAATCCCGTCAGCAAATATTATTTCCGATTTAATTAACGAAGAGAAAATATTCGCACATTTGTTCCAAATCATTAAATTTTGTGCAAACAAAAAACAACATTGCACTTTAGCTGCAACAATGCAAATCCGCGAATAAATAAATAAATAGGGTGCATTACGTGCACCGGCGTTAATGCATTTATTTATTTATTCGAAAAAACAGAACGGTAATTAACTTTTTAAAAGTAAATATTTAGAGAATTGATTCAGTAATCGACAAGGAGAGGATCGATTAGATGGAAACTAAAATGATAAACAAACCGACAAAATGATCACAGAACACATATGTATATATATATATATATATATATATATATATATATATATATACATGTATATTATAGATTTTGGCTTGGTAATCTCACGTAGGCTTTAAAATCAAAGTGTTCCATGTGACCCATTTCCGGTTTTATGACCCATGATGTTCCCGGAGGTGCTTACTCCGGATCTCCGGAACATCTTGAGTCGACTGGCGGTTCGTGATCGGACAGAACGATTAATTTTTATTATATATATATATATATATATATATATATATATATATATATATATTACTCTCTGTTTCTCTTTCTCCTTTCGTTTCTCACAACCCGCTCCCACTCCTTCACTACACTTGCGTTGTAACCTTGATCAGTGTCCATAATGCACCGCTATTAATAACATAAAATACAGGAGGGCAATTTGTGCTCCTTCTATTTCTCGTTTGTTAATATAATAGTATTTTATTATTTTACACAAATTTAGTGTTCAATCAATTTTACGTCATAATTAATTTTTTCCGTTGTTTTTTCTGGTTTGGTATGTATAATTTCCTCCTTTTTATATATATTAATATTTATCATCAACTTTGTATTTATGTTATATGTTTTTTAGATTACTGATTGATGACACACATCAAGTGTCGAAACGTTTAATGGAATAAATAATTTTGTTATTAACTTCACGTAGGGTAAGTTATTGTAATCGTCCAAAAATCGAAATTAAAAATTATTGCATTTTCCAACGTTTTGAAGATTTCTGAAGATTTTGGCATACCTTAGAAAGAATGGATGTGTGTGTATGTGTGTGTGTGTGTGTATGTATATATGGATACGGCGCACGGATCAACCGATTTGAATGGTTCAAAAAACATTTGATCCCTATTGATGGGGAGATGTGCTGATTAGTTTTTGGCAAAGGCAGGTCCAGCAGTTACGGAGATACGGTGCAAAGAGTGCAAAAAGTACAAATCGAGTTTTTGAGGGAACGGATCGGATTAGAATGATCTAAAAAACATTCAATTTGTAATGATTGGGAGAAGAGGTGATTAGTTTTAGGCAAAGACAGGTCCCGCCATTTCGAAGATACAAAGCTAAATGTGCAAAAATTGGAGTGAACTAAGAGTCCGATTTGAATGATCTAATAAAACTTTCTGCTCGTATTGACAAAACAATTGCTTTTGAGGATAAAAAATTATTACATCTTTTTTCATTTTCCATAAAACATTTTCGTAATTTTGGATTTTGGAAAAAATTTAAAAATTCTCCATGCTGAGCACGGTCTAAGCGCCACTCTGGTACAAATGTTTACCCGAGTGCGTTTAGACTGTTTATTTACTGAAGCAACTATTGAAAAATGTGAAAATGCCGCCAAGCTAAGCACAGTATAAGTGAAAATGTCGCACAGAATTATTTGCAAATGCGTTCTGACTGTGACTATACGGGAACACTTTTTCAATTTTGTAAAAATTAGGCAATTTTCAAATTTTTTTGAAATTGAATTCGAAATGAAATGACGATTAGAGATAAATTGATGTATGATTTACATATGATTTGCTCACTCAGATATGACAAACAAGATAGCAGAAATAATGAAAGTTACAGTATTTATAATAATATAATTGAAAACGTTTAAAATTTCTCGAATATTTTATTTCGGTACGGGAAGTTCCAGCAATTTGCCTTAAGGCACGATGCCATACACCACTAGTTATCATCATAGTTAGATAACGAAAACCAGTTCTAAAGTATTATTAAAACTTTGCATCACTATCTATTATCCAGATCTTCCATTAATATCTAAAATTGTAATAATATCCGCCTGCACCTCCATATCCTCCACCGCCTCCGCCGCCACTTTCGAAACTCGAATAAAACGCCTGGCGGTGCGAATTCCACGTAATAGCATATGCATGCATACGTCATTAAGCCAAAGTTATTCGAAGGGCGGCGGCGGTGGAGATGTCTCCACCAGTTGGAGGTTTGAGAGAAAAAGTGGGAGAGCTGGTGGCAAAAAAGAAAGGTACATATTAGGGTTTATACAAAAACCGACATTTCAGAAAACCGGTTTTCGAATTTTAATATTACTAAAAGCCGATTTTAACCGTTTTTCGAATTTCATATAGAAAATACATTTTTGTTCGAACATTCTGTAATTTATCCGCAAATTTAGTGTAATTTAGAGCAGACTAATTTGACTGAATTTATTTATTGTTCAATTTTATAGATAGTAAACGAAATTATTTTAATTTTATTTGGTAGAACTAAAAAATAATAGTTTATCATGATTAAATAACTTTGAAAATAATTATTCGTTGTTCATACATCATTTTCACATATAAGAATGAAAATATTTTTATGATAGTGAAAGGAAAGTTTTCAAATAAATAAACATAATACATTTTTAAATAAAAAACATTCATTGAATTAAAAAAAAAAAAAATATTAGATACGTGTTGATACCTACTTGTTAATATCAATTTTAGTTTTAAAAACAATTAAGCTAAACTCAGGTATTGTCTGTTCCGAGCAATTTTAATTAATTAATTTTAAACATTCTAATTGTTTTTTTTTGTTTAATAAAATATGATTTAAAAAAACTGAGAACGTCTATCGAATTGCTACTGAAATAGAAAATACTCTCATACTTGTACCAAATTATGCTTATTTGTTTTTAAAGCCTGATATAATAATTCTAAGCTTTTGCTTCTTTTATTTGTGGCTTTTAGGGTTTAAAACTCTTTTTTTGAAGTTTGAGTAGAATAAGTTACTTCTTCAAGAAGAAGTCACACTGATTGAAATTGATATATACCATGGTATAAAAATCTAAATTAATATGAACAAAACCTTTCTGGGAACAATTGCAGACTGATAAGATATCAAATGCTATTGAACCTCTATGATTTCAAGAAAAAAAAAACGCTTTCATCTATCTCTATTTGGATATATTTATCATTTTTCATTTCTACAGTGAAACCCGACTTTTTTTCACTAAAGAACCGGTTTTTGAATTTTATAATTTTTGCCAAATTTTGAGTTTTTGAAATCCGAAAAACCCTAGTACATATTTTTGCATAAGATATTTCACATTATAAATGGTCCTCTATCCTTGAGCTTTATCCCTTCTGGTCAGTTGAAGATAAAAAACCTGGTAGTGCTATTTGTCATCTGGTAACACTTTTTACACATCAGCATATAAATCAAGACTATCCATTAATATTATTCTTAACTTGCAAAATTTCCTCTGAACTAAGATTGTATCCTAGTCGAGTTGAAAAATTGCTAGTGCAAGTTCTAAGAAATATTAAAAAGAATTTTAAAATCAAAGACCAACAAAAAAGTTATTTCCTTGTCCTATCTATAACTCCACCCTTTGTGTGAATTCAATTGAATCGCGTGATTTATTACCGAACAGAGAAGTATCAATAAATTCACTCGAATGATGACGATGATGATGATATCATTTTATGATGGCTATAAATTTATACGAAACGTATTATAATCTATCAGGGATATTTTAGATAAAAGGAAGAGCATAGACGGGGATCCTGTCATTGAAATCTTTGACTGTAAATTTGTAGTATATATCTTATATATAGAATTCTTCTGTACGGGTGTATGATTTGATAATTTTCCTAAACGGTTATTCGGATTTTGATAAATCTTTCTGGAGTTTGTTAAGCAAATTTTTAAGATCTAATGAACGATAAAACTATAGTAATATTGTAAAAATAAATAATAAAAATTACAAAAAAAAACACTTATCATTATATATATATATATATATATATATATATATATAAATATATACCTATAATATTTTATCCAAGTTCTTGGCCGTCTCCAAGATTGTTTCGTTGATATTATCGCTGTTTTTTCTGCACGTGCAAAAAATATGCGAAAACTTTTGCCTTATAAGAAAAATTATAAATCTTGCGGATAAGGGAAATTCCCGAGACAACTCTTAAAGATGATTTTTTTGTCGCGAAACGAATGAAAACGAACAAAAACGAACGAAATGAATGAAAAAGTTTTAATAATAACGCTCTGATGAGGTGTTAAATATATATATATATATATATATATATATATATATATATATATATATATATATGAATTTTTTTGGTTTAGTTTGCTCGTTAGAAGAGTTCCTTTAGATTTACGTTTTGAATTGCTTTTGATTTAGTTTGCTCGTGAATAGAGTTTTTTTTTGTTTTTATCATTTTTTGGTCAGTAGGTAAATTGGTTGGTAAATTATTTTGTTTATATACTACAAATATATAATATAGGCTTGTTCGAACTAGTTTTACAGCAAATATTCGTATAAAAGTATATAGAAGTGTATTTTTTTTTTGAAGAAAATTTTATCTAGTTTTTACTAAGCTAAATGAAAAAGTGTATTCTGGACGAAGTTTTTGAGTTATTTAATAAAATGAAGAAAAATCTACTAATATGGAGAAAATGTAGAATATTCGTTTCATTCGCGTTCAAATTTGTTTTATACAAAATTTTCGTATTGGGATGTATACAACTGTTTATACAGAAATGTAGTAAATTTTATTTAGTTTCTGCTACGATAAATAAAAAAGAGTGCCGAAAAATACATTAGGGATAATTCAAATTTTCTAAAATTTTCATATCAAAGTGTACAAACAACTTTATACAGAAATTTAGTATATTTTATCTAGTTTCTGCGAAGCTAACTAAAAATGAATGTCAAGAACAAAATTTAACAAAATATGAAAAAATGTCCTGAATTCCTATATGATAAACATGGGACATATATAAGGACGAGTTTACATTACATTTATTCAAATCTTTCTTATAAAAATATATTAATTTTTTTTTAAGAAAGTGTAGTAAATTCAATGTAGTTTTTGCTAAATAAACTAAAAAAGAGTGCTCAAAACAAAATTTCGAATTTATTTATATATTATATATTTTTATTTAACAAAATATAAAAAAGTATCCAAATTCATCTATTGTGAATACGTACAATGCATTAGGGTAAGTTCAAATTATTCAAAACTGCTGTATCAAAATGTATAAGACAGTTTTGTATCAAATTTTTCTTAATAATTATAATATTCTTTGATATAAATATAATTTTAGCAAAAAATCAGTTTCCATTTTCAAATTCCTTCCCCAAGTACCTCTTTAGTATTGTCAATAATAAATTCCTCATCGACATATTTATGTATATTCGATTAAGCGAACAAACAGGAAAGTGGCCGCCAAGTGAGGGTAACAACCCCCAACAAATTCGCACAAATTCGTTACGAATTCGCATTCGACGGAATTGAATCAAACGAATTGAAGAGATTTAAATAAATCAACAACAACAACAACAACAACGGCAACAATAACCCGGAAACAGGTAACAGGAAAAAGGAATGTTGGGGATGTTTTTGGGGTTAAAGGGTAGTAAGGAAAAGGGATGTTATAGTTTATGAAAGGGTTGATACAAAGAAATATTGTATTAATTAAATTATACGTTGATTAATTTTAGGAAATTAAATATTTTAACTTCACATAATATTTACGGTATTTTATCTAGTTTACATTAGATTTATTCAAAACTTTTATATACGGCTATATTAAATTTATAGAGAAACTTAGTAAATTGTATCTACTTTCTGCTAAGCTAACTGAAAAATAGTGCATTGGACAAAATTTCCGAGTTATTCTGAAAAACTTAAAATAGTGTCCGGAAACCATACGAGAGAGAATCGGGACAATTTTTCATATTTTGATGAAAAACTCGAAAACTTTGTTCCGGGCATCCTTTTTTCAGTAGCTTATCAGGAAGTAGATAGAATTCACTAAAATCCTATGCAAATTGTTTTATACACTTTGATACAAAATTTTTGAATAGTTGAACTAGCTCTAATGTATTTTGCATGTTTAGAATAAATGGTTTTGGGACGCTTTTTTACATTTTGTTGAATAACTCGAAAACTTTGTCCAGGACATTCTTTTTTAGTTGGCTTAGCAGAAACTAGATTAAATACACTATTTCAACCTATAACAAATTAATTTACTCTAATATAAAAAATCGAATAAATCTAACGTGAACTCGCCCTTATAAATTGTCCTAAGTTCGTCATATAAGAATTCGGGACATTTTTCTACACTTTTCTGAATAACTTGAAAACTTTGTCCAGGACTCTTTTTTTTAGTTAGCTCAGCAAAAACCAGAATAAAATTTACTACATTTTCCCATGAACAGTTTAATATAGACTCGTATAAATTTTTATGAATAAATATAATGTAAACACGCCCTTATACATTACTCTAAGTTTGCCAAACAGAGTTTCGGGTCATTTTTCTACATTTTGTTAAATAACTCAAAAACTTCTTCTCGGACTCTCCTTTTTAGTTATCTTAGTGAAAAATAATATGATAATATATAGTTTGATATGAAAATTTTGTACAAATTCAATGCATACTCGCCCATATCTATTGTCCTAAGTTTGCTTTATAAGAATTCTGGACATTTTTATAGAATGTCTTGAATAACTCGAAAATTTTGTTCAGGATACACTTTTTTAATTATTTAAGCAGAAAGTAGATAAAATGTGCTGAAATTTCATATGAAGAGTTTTATACACTTTAATACAAAATTTGGTAGAATTTCAATGAAAATTTGCTCTTATAGATTAAGCCTAAGTTTGTCTCACGGGATTTGGAACATTTTTTTATATTTCTTTAAATAACTCGTAAACTTTATTCTGGATACTCTCTTTTAGTTATCTCAGCAGAAACTAGATAAAATTTACTGAATTTGTCTATAAATAATACAATATAGTTCTAATAAAAAAATTTCAATAAATTGAATGTAAATTTTCCTTTATATAATGTCCCAAGTTTGCCATACAAAGATTCTGGACATTTATCTAGAATTTTCCGAATAACTCAAAAACTTTGTATCGGACACTCTTTTTTAATTAGTTTAGCAGAAACTACATAAAATTCATAATATTCACATATAAACCATTGCTAATACCCCAATACAAAAATTTTGAATAAATCTAATTTGAACGCGCATATATCATATTTTCTCCACATCATAATAAGGGTATATGGATTTGAAACATTTTTTCACATTTTTTTAAATAACTTATAAATTTTGTTCAAGGTATTCTTTTTGATTAGCTTAGCAGAAACTAGATAAAATTTACTGATATTCTGTATAAACTGTCTTATATACTCCAGTACGATAAATACGCTTAAAACTCACTTGCTCGAAATATTTTATATATTTAGCAATTAGTACCACGAGTCTTCACATTTTTGTATTTTGAACAATTTTAGTAAATTAACTATTGCTCACAGGCCTATAATATTTTACAAGTATCAAGTTGAACATCAAATATATCTATATAAAAATTGTCATCATAAACCAACCCTAAGAACCATAGTTTGGATAGAAAAACAAAAAAAGTGATTCTAACAAATAATAATAATTTATTATTATTATTTCCGATTTAAAACTAAAATTTGCCTCAAAACTTATTCCTCCAAATGTTTCCTCATATCAAAACTACCAAATGCAGTTTCGGAAACTACTTCCGGATCGTTTCCGGAAAAGTTTCCGGAAGAATAAAGTTAGCTAAGAAGTAAGATCACTTACTTAACTTTAAGAAACCGCCGGCACGTGTCCGGAAATTTAAAATTTTGAGAATTTAAGAAAACTTTCAGATTTTATAACACAGAGTAAATGACTGCCATTCTATATACCATAAATCGTGGGAAGTTGACAAACTCAATTACTCAGGGCAGGAGGCGAGGACAATTTTACAAAGGTAAAATTGTTTGATAATTTACTATTGTCTATATATGCAAAATACGATAGGTCGAGTTCAAACTATATAAAATTTTTGTATCAACGTGTATAAGACAGAATATATAGAATTTTACTAAATTTTATCTAGTTTCTGCTAATCTAACTGAAAAAGTAAGTCCCAGATATATTTTTTGAGTTATTTAGTAAAATGTAAAAAAATGTCCCGAACCATTGTTTGGTAGGATAATCAAAAATATAAAGGGAAGTTCTCTTTTGATTTCTGCAAAATTTTGTATGAAAGTGCATAAGACTGGTTATGCAGAATTTTAGTAAATTTTACCTAGTTTCTGCTAAGGTGATTAAAAAAAGATTTAAATAAATGTAAAAAAGTGTCCCGTATTCATATAATGTAAATGTGCAAAATACATTAGGGCATGTTCAAATTATTCAAAAAATTTGTTCCAAAGTGTATAAAACAATTTATACAGAATTTTACTAAATTTTATTTAGTTTTTGCTAAGCTAATCAAGAATGTCATCTACAAAGTTTTTGAGTTATTTAGAAAAATGTAAAAAAATGTCCCGAAACCTGTACTGCAAACTTAGGATAATCTATAAAGGGCGAGTTTATATTAGATTTATTTGAAATTTTGATATAAAACTAAATTGAACTGTTTATAAGCAACAATAAAAAAATGTATCTAGTTTGTGCTAAAATAATAAAAATAGAATGGCCTAGATTAAGATTTTGAGTTTTTTAACCACATGTAAAAAAAATGACCCAAACCCTTGTATAGAAAATTTAGTACAATATTAAGGACGGGTTTACATTATACTTTTCCAAACTTTTTATATGAGACAAAATTAAACTGTTTACATAAATCGGTTGCTAATTTTATGTTGTTTCTGCTAAGCTAACTATAAAAGTGTCCGGAACAAAATTTTTGAGTTATTTGAGAAAATGTAAAAAAATGTCTGGAATCATTATATGCAAACCCGGATAAGAGATAACGGCGAGTTTATATTAGATTTATCCAAAATTTTCATATAAAACTGTATTAACTGTTTGCAAGAAAAATTTGTTTTTTTTCTAGATTTTTTATCTAGATTCTGCTAAAGTAATCAGAAAAAACTGTCTTGAACTAAGTTTTCAAGTTATTCAGAAAAATATTGAAAAATGTCCCCAATCATAACACAAACTTATGTTAGAACAATATATAAGGGCGAGCGTGTTTACATTGGATTGATTCAAAAAATTTATATAAGGCTATATTAAACTGTTTTCTAGGAAATGCAGTAAATTTTATCTAGTTTCTGCTAAGGTAACTGAAAAAGAGTGTTCTGGACGAAGTTTTTGAGTTATTTAACAAAAGGTAAAAAAATGAGCCGAATCCTTGTATAAAAAATTTAGTACAATATTAAGGGCAGGTTTAACCTTAGATTTTTGCAAACTTTTCATATGCGACAAAATTAAGTTATTTTCATAGATTAGCTGTAAATTTTATGTAGTTTCTTCTGAACTTACTATAAAAAAGTGTCCGAAACTAAATTTTCGAGTTATTTGAAAAAATGTAAAAAAAATGTCTCGAATTCCATATGACAAACTTAGGTTAATCTGTGCAGGTTTAAATTTGATTTATACAAAAGTTTCTTCAAAAGTGTATAAATCTGTTTATAAAGAAATTTAGTAAATTTTATCTAGTTTCTGCTAAAATAATCAGAAAAAACTGTCTTGAACTAAAGTTTCATGTTATTCATAAAAATGTGGAAAAATGTCCCTAATCATAACACAAACCTATGTTAGAACAATATATAAGAGCAGGGTTACATTGGGTTTATTCAAAAAAATTATATAATGCTATAATTAACTGTTCTTTAGAAAATGTAGAATATTTTATCTAGTTTCTGCTAAGCTACTAAAGGAGAGTACTCGGAACAAAGTTTTTGAGTTATTTAACAAAATGTAAAAAGTGTCCCGAAACCACATATTATAAATATACAAAATACATTAGGGCGAGTACAAACTACTTTAAATTTGGTATGAAAGTGTATGAAACGGTTTATACCAAATTTTAGTATACTTCATCTAGTTTCTGACAAACTAACTAAACCAAACAGTCCTAGACAAAATTTTCGAGTTATTCAACAAAATGTAATAAAATGTCCCAAATCAATATATCATAAATATGCAAAATACATTAGGGCGAGTACAAACTTCTTAAAATTTTTGTATAAAAGTGTATAAAACTGTTTATACCAAATTTTAGTAAATTTTATTTAGTTTCTGCCGTGCTAACTAAACCAAACTGTTTTAGACAAAATTTTCGAGTTATTTAACAGAATGGAAAAAATGCCCCAAAACTAAATATTGTAAATATGCAAAATGCATTAGGGCGAGTACAAACTATTCAAAATATTTTTGTATGCAAGTGTATAAAACTGTTTGTACAAAATTTTAGTAAATTCTGTCTAGTTTTTGCTAAAATAACTAAAAAGGCTTGAAATAACTAAAAAAGGATGACACATCAAAAAAATTTCAAGTTATTTAACAAAATGTAAAAAAGTATCCCGAAACCACGTATTATAAATATGCAAAATGCATCAGGGCGAGTTCAAACTACTTAAAAGTTTTGTATTGAAGTATATAAAACTATTTATGCCAAATTTTAGTAAATTTTATCTACTTTCCGCTAAGCTAACCAAAAAAGAGTGCCCTCAACCAAATTTTCAAGTTATTCAAATTCAAATAAAAAACGTCCCGCATCTATCATATTACCTTATTCAAATCCAACATAATATTATTATTTCTGTTTCTCTCAAAGTTTCCAACAAGTTGAATAAATAAAACGGTTTGTCTTTTGTGTTTGTTTGTTTTGTTTGTTTCCAGAATTCCCCAGATTCCGGACCATATGACTTCTAAATGAAATAATAGGCTCCGGGGCTCCGGGCGGCTCCGGAGGACGTCTGTTTGTTTTAGGATTTGTTTGGATTTATTTGCATACGGCGGCGGCGACGAAAAGATGAATAAATTTGGAACGAGGAGTTAATGAAGAGGAATATTAAAAGAAAATTTATGTATATATAAACGGGACATTTTTTTATGTTTGTTTGAATATCTTGAAAATTTTGTAGAAGACACTCTTTTTCTGTTAGCTTAGCAGAAAGTAGATAAAATTTACTAAAATTTGGTATGAATAGTTTTATACACTTGCATACAAACATTTTAAGTAGTTTGTGCTCGCCCTAAAGTATTTTGCATATTTATAATATATAGTTTTGGGACACTTTCTACATTTCTTCAAATAACTCAAAAACTTTGTCCAGGACACTTTGTTTTGTTTAGCTTAGCAGAAAGTAGATAAAATTTAGTAAAATTACACATAAACTGTCTTATTCACTTTTATACAAGAATTTTGAGTAGTTTGAACTCGTCCAATGCATTTTGCTTATTTATGTATGATATATGGATTTGGGATACCTTTTTACGTTTTATTAAATAACTCAAAAAATTTGTCTAGGAAAATTTGCCTCTTTTTTGGTTAGCTTATCAGAAAGTAGATAAAATTTACTAAAAGTTCATATAAACTGTCTTATACACATTGATACAAAAATTTTGAATAGTTTGACTTGTCCTAATGCATTTTGCTTATTTTTAATATGTGGTTTGGGGTCATTTTTTTACATTTCGTTTAATAGTTTAAAAATTTTGTTCCGGACATATATTTCTAGTTAGCAAAAATTAGATAAAATTTACAAAAAGTTGGTATAAACAGCAATATACACTTTCTAACAAAATTTTGTATAAATCCAATGCAAACACGCATATATATTTTGTTCTAAGTTTGTCATACAATGATTCAGGACACTTTTTATACATTTTTGTTAATAACTCAAAAATTTTGTTCAAGACAGTCTTTTTTAGTTACTTTAACAGAAACTAAATAAAATTTAATATAATATCATATAAACAGTCATATATACTTTCATACAAAATTTTGTATAAATCCAATGTAAACTCACCCTTCTATCAAATTTGTCATACAAAGATTCGGGACATTTTTCTACATTTTTTTGAATACCTTTGTCCGGGATACTCTTTTTTATTCATCTTAACAGAAACTAGATAAAATTTACAAACTATCCCTATAAACACTTAAATACAGTTTTATATAAAATTTTTGAATAAAACCAATTCAAACTTCATAATCAATTCATTTGAATACTTCAAACACGCCCTAATGTATTTTTCATATTTACAATATATGCATTAGGGACACTTTTTTACATTATGGTAAATAACTCAAAAATTTTGTCTGGGACACTCTTTTTTAATTGCTTTAGCAGAAACTAGATCAAATTTACAACCAACCCCTATGAACACTTTAGTACAGTCTTATATAAAAATTTTGGATAAAACCAATGATAACTTCAAAATGAACTCATTTGAATACTTCGAACTCGCCCTAATGTATTTTGCATATTTACATCACATGCATCCGGGACACTTTTCCACATTTTAGTAATTAACTCAAAAACTTTGTCCAGGACAATTTTTTTTAATTACCTCAGCAAAAACTAGATAAAATTTACAACCTACCCCTATAAACATTTTGATACAACCCTATATAAAATATATGTATAATTTCCACATAATCCCCTCTATCTAGTAACCCTGGAAATAAATCTCGATAATGTGTCAATTCTGAAGTTTCAAACTCGAACAAAATTCCACGTCACAAAACTTTTGCTAAAAATTACCAAAAGCAACCACCAGCACCACCATTAAATTAAGACATAAATTAAGACATAAATTAAGGCATAAATTATGAAGAAATAAGATATTACAAAAGTTTAGAGGAATGAAAGTGATTGAACAGTAGGAGGTACTAAAAATATGTATGAACCAGAAGAAATTTTGTTTGGGGTACTTTTTGGATTAACAACTGGTAAGTTGAAAAATTGAACCAAAAAAATTGTTTAAAGTCCTGGATGCAAATTTAGGATTGACCCTGTCAAAATTTGCAAAAACCAAGAATAAAACCAGAATGGATACCTCTACAATTTAGCATTTACCATTACCAATGGTCACCTCTTTTCTTTCCAAATTTGCTTCTGATCCATTTTTTTTTTACCCAAGTTTCCAAATTCCAGGCAATTTTTTTCAAAAATGAGTGCCCACGACAGACTTCCAGTTTTTGCAACCCGAGGAACCCTAAATATGACCCGAATCAGACTTTCTGGTGCCAAAAGGTCCCACAAGATCCTTAAACAGAAAGCTGATGGGATAACTGTCAGGTAATAAAAAATTACTTTTGTATTTATATTTGGTAAAAATATATAATTTATGTTTTTTTTGTAGGTTTCGAGCAATTTCCCAACAACTGGTTGCGACCAAAGAAAAAATCAGGGAAGCCATGCGACTTGCCTATCACCTTCAGGCCGAATCCAAATTCCAAATGGGCAACTACAATCAGCACATTATTGAAAATGTTACGCAAAATTCGGTAAAATATATATTTATTCACCAGACAATTTGAGTGCAATTCAAACAATGCAAAAATAATCAAAATCGGTCAAGGCGTTCTTGAGTTATCCTTGATTGAAAGTTTGATCCTTAGTACGAAACCCTAGTACGAGTCAGTTAGTTTTTGCAGATGAATGATCATAATATATTTTGTGAATGAAAATTTTTAAATTTTATATTTTTTAAAGATTATAGACTACTGTAGGAATGACATACTTCAATTACAAAATTCTAGTACTAATATTATGATGTCAGGAATTAATATATCCGAGCGTGGTTACACTAAACACTAGTACGAGTCAGTTAGTTTTTGCAGATGAATGATCATGTTATATTTTGTTAATGAAAATTGGTAAATTTTATTTCTTTTAGAGATTACAGACTATTGTAGGAATAACATACTTCAATTACAGAGTTCTAGTACTAATATTATGATGTCAGGAAATTAATACATCCGAGCGTGGTTGTACCAAACCCTAGTACAAACCGATTAGTTTCTGCAGATGAATGATCATATTATATTTTTTGAATGAAATTTGGTAAATTTTATATTTTTTAAAAATTATAGACTATTGTAGAAATGACATGCTACAATTACAAAATTCTAGTACTAATATTATGGTGTCAAAAAATTGATACATCCGAGCGTGGTTGCACCAAACCCTAGTACGAGTCAGTTAGTTTTTGCAGATGAATGATCATATTATATTTTGTGAATGAAAATTGGTAAATTTTATATTTTTTAGAAATTATAGACTATTGTAGAAATGACATGCTTCAATTACAGAATTCTAGTACTAATTTTATGATGTCAGGAAATTAATACATCCGAGCGTGGTTACACCAAACCCTAGTACGAGTCAGTTAGTTTTTGCAGATGAATGATCATATTATATTTTGTGAATGAAAATTGGTAAATTTTATATTTTTTAATGATTATGGACTATTGTAGGAATAATATACTTCAATTACAGAATTCTAGTACTAATTTTATGATGTCAGGAAATTAATACATCCGAGCGTGGTTGTACCAAACTCTAGTACAAGCCAATTAGTTTCTGCACATAAACCATCATATTATATTTTGTGAATGGAAATTCATATATTTTATATTTTTTACAAATTGTAGACGCTTTTAAAAAGTACATACACAAATTTTAGAATTTTAGTACAAACCGTATGCTGTCGAGAAAATATTGCTTGTACATCTGCGTTAAATTACTCCGAAAACCAGATTGTTACCTTCTTCTGTTATTTGTTTATAACTCATTTTGGATAAGAAAATTAGATAATGTTATTTTTACAATCATAGTATATACATGGAGGAACAATTTTTCCAAGAAAATTTTTTTATTTCATTTTTAAATAAATATATTTATATCGCACAAGCTGCCAATCATATATAATTTTCTTTATACAATGCCATACACTAGATGCCATTTAGTGAAATGTAAATATTGAAAGATATTTGAAATTTGTGAGATAAGTGAAATTTGTTCTATTCAAAAATATTGTAATATGAGAGAAATTTGTGAGCTTCATGAGAAATTAGTGAAATTTGTGAGATATATGAGATTTGTTAAATTAGTCAGATATAAATATTGTCAGATGTTAATAACTTGTTTTGTTATTGTGTCAATTTTTTTAGGCAACTTTAAAACTAAAATGCGAAGAAGAACACGTCGTAGGAATCCGTTTAGTAAATTATTCCTAGAAGAAGTCGGTTCTGACAATTTCGCCCTAACAGGCCTCGGCAGTGGTTATGGTAAAATCATGGAAGTCAAAAATGCATTCAAAGAGGCTGCAAGATTGCTCGTGGAGGCTTGTTCATTGGAAAAATATTTTTTGGAGTTTGATGGAGCTTTGGAAGACACCAACAGGTAAACCTATACTTCCCACAAGTTGCCTTTGAGGTAACAGTTTTGAAGTAAAACTTCTTTAGGCGCGACATGGGTGTATATCCGTACAAATGAGACGATTAGAAATTATTTCTGTATTATTTGTATTACGTAAATATTTTTTAGGCGAGATTTTTAGATGTTCAAAGAATGATATTATAAAGCCAGCGAAAAAATAAAAAAAATACAAGCAGTCAATGAATGTATGTTAATTTTAATTACATGAAGTTCTTCAAACACAATTGTTACAGGATGAGTTAATTTGCAAAAACAATATTTGTTTAGGCGTTGTTTAACATAATCCACTGTGTGAACGAATATTATAGAATTTATTAATCAGCAATTACTTCATTTCTCTAATAAAGGTTCATTTCTAAACGCTAATTACAATGACAAACCAATCATATCATATTGAAGTATGACTTTAATTACATTATTGTTTTTAAATAATATACATATTTTTAATGCTATTATAAGTATATAATTTAACAAGGGACACTTTCATTCATTTTATCAAATATTTCGAAAATTTTCTTTGGGGCGCTTTTTGTTCTTTAGTTTAGCAGAAACTAGATTAAATTTGCTGCATTTCTTGCAAAGAATTTTATATATCCTGAAACAAGTTTTTGAATAATTTTGTACTTTGTTTTTTTATATGTTGCAAATTAGCAATATATAGATCGGGACATTTTTTACATTTTATTTAGGGGTGTCTTTTATTATTTAGTTTAGCAGAAACTAAATAAAATTTACTGTAATTTTGTGTAAAAAGGTTTTTATACTCTGATACAAGTTTACATAAATTTTTTACTTTGTTTTTATATATGGTGTAAATTAACATTATATGGATCGGGACATTTTTCTAAATTTTATTGAATATCTTAAAAAAATTGTTTGGGACTCTTTTTGTTGTTAAGTTTAGCAGAAACTAGATAAAATTTACTGCAATTTTGTGCAAAAATTTGTATATACACTGATACAAGTTTTTGAAAAATTTATTTTTGTTTTGTTTTATTTGTACTTTGTTTTTGTTTAGGGTGTAAATAAGCAAAATATGAATTGGTACTTTTTTTGGTCATTTTATCAAATAACTCAAACATTTTGTTTTGCACACTCTTTGTTAATTAGTTTAGCAGAAAGTAGATTCAATTTACCGTAATTGTGTATAAACAGTTTAAAATATAGTCCAAAACAAAAATTTTAGTAATTTTAAAGCCAATTTAGAACTTTTACCAATTTTAAAACCAAGTTCGAACTTGCTCTAGTATATTGTGTTGCAAAACATCGGGACTTTTTTTACATTTTATTCAATAACTCGAAAATTTTATCCTAGACACTCGTTTTGTGTTTGCTTAGCAGAAACTAGATAAAATTTACTACAAACCTAAATAAGCGGTTTAATATAGTCCGATACAAAATATTTATTAATTTTCAAAATGTAGTTTGAACTTGCTCTTGTATAGTATAGGTATTTTTTACATTTTATTAAATAACTTAAATGTTTTGTTCCGGGTACTATTTTTTAGTCAGTTTTAACATAAACTAGATAAAATGTACTATATTTCCTCCTAAACAGTTTAATATAGTCTTATATGAAAATTTTGAATAAATACAATGTGAACTCGCCCTTATATATTGTCTTAAGCTTGCCATACATTGCATGACATACAGGAAGTATACGGGACATTTTTGTATATTTCTTTAAATAACTTAAAAACTTTCTCCAAGACACTCATTTTGAGCTAATTTAGCAAAAACTAGATGAAATGTACTAAATTTCTATCTAAATAATGTAATAATGTCTAATGTGACAATTAGATACAAACAGTAAATGAATGTATGTTAATTTAATTACATGAAGTTCTTCAAACACAATATTGTTACAGGATGAGTTAATTTGCAAAAACAATATTTGTTTAGGCGTTGTTTAACATAATCCACTGTTTGATAGAATATTATAGAAATTATTAATTAGCAATTACTTTTTTTTATCTAGGCGTCTGAATGTAACTTGCCAAATCACAATACCTCGTCTGGAAAACACTGCTGCATGGATCGAGGAAGAAATGTGTGAGCTGGAACGTGAGGAGTTTTACAGGATGAAAAAAATTAAGCAAAAAAAATTGAGTAGTATAAATGAAACTTTGACGACTTTGCAAGAAGATGCGTATTGGAACGAGGATGATGGCAATAGTAGTAATGGACGGGATCAAAATTATCCGGACCAGATGTAAGTAAAACCAGGATGCCACTTTTCTTTAACTTCCCGAAGGAAAAGTTTCATCAAAAAATCCGATTCGCTAATTTCATATTTTCTCGACGAAAAACATATTTTTTGCCGTTAATTGACGTTTTCTCAAAAACGCGGTTGGACCGATTTCAAAAATTCAAAAGCCATTCGATGTATTTCGATTAGGACTAGCGTTTCTGAGTTTTGTGCGACGATCGGCCGAGCCGTTTCTTTGCAAACAGCAGAAAATTTTTTCGTTCACGTTTTAGCCCGCAATTCTGAATCGATTTTGAAAATTCAAAAACCGTTCGAAAGATATTGATTGGGAACCGTGCTGATTAGTTTTTGGTAAAGATCGGCCGGGCCGTTTTCTTGTGATAAAGTGTAAACAAAAAATTCCGACGATTTTTATTATCATTTTTTGACAGTAGATACCATAGTCTTCTAGCTAGATCATACTAAAATATTACCGCCCTACGACGACTCGTTTAGCTTTAAAAATTCGTCAAAGTTTGCAAAAATTAGTATAGTTTTTTTGGCATTTGTCAAAATTAGACCTTTCATCGACGTTTGTTCAAAAACGCCTGAACCGATTTCAAAAATCTAAAAGCCATTTGATGTATCTCGATAAGGATTATCGTTTGTCAGTTTTGTGCGACGATCGGCCGAACCGTTTCTTTGTAATTTGAAAAAAGTGTAAAACTTTTGTTTACTAAAACTACCGAATCGATTTTAAAAAATCAAAAACTTAAGGGACGAGTTCACAATGGATTTATAGAAAATTTTGTATAAAAGTGTATAAGACTGTTTATATGGAATTTTAGTCAATTTTATCTAGTTTCTGCTAATTTAACTAAAAAATGTAGGTAAAGTTTTCGAGTTATTCAACAAAATGTGAAAAAATGTCCCAAATTTTTGTATGGCAAACATGGGATAATATGTTAGGGCGAGTTTACATTGGATTTATTCGAAATTTTGTATAAAACTAAAAAAGAATGTCCTGAACAAAGTTGTTGAATTATTCGAAAAAATGTAAAAAATGTCCCAAATGAATATATGCATTGCTAATGTGGAGAAAATATTATATATGTGCGTTCAAATTCGTTTTATGCAAAATTTTCGTATCGTACAACTGTTTATACAGAAATTTAGTGAATTTCATCTAGTTTCTGCTAAAATAACTAAAAAAAAGTTTTCTGGACAAAGATTTTGAGTTATTTAATGAAATGTAGAAAAATGAAAAAAAATATAAGGGCGAGTTTAAAGAGGATATATACAAAATTTTCATTCTAGACTATATTAATTTTTGCATATAAATGTATAGAAAATTTTATCAAGTTCCTGCTTAGCTAATTCGAAAGCTAAAACGAAAACCTGGACAAAGTTTTCGAATTATTCAGAAAAATGTAAAAAAATGTCACAAAATTGCACGGTGTTAGAGTGTCTTGAACTCTTGTTCCAGTTTGCTCATCAGTAAAGTTCCTTTAAAACCACAACTTTACACCTGTTTTGTAATAATAATATTAATAATAATGTGATTTGATATAAATATAATTAAAAAAAAATCAGTTTACATTTTCAAATTCCCTTCCTATCCCCCAGTGCCTATTTTGTGTTGTCCATAATAGATGTAAGTAAAATCAGGACGCCAGTTTTTGTTTACAACGTTAACAATTATCTTTGAAGGTTTAAGAATGGTGACGCTGGTGACAAGCACGATGCACCCAACAAAACCAACCAGGACAAATCTGATCGTGATGGCAAACAATATATAAACTACGACAAAACAAATCATCCTGAAAGTACTGATGAGAAAGAATACAGGATCAAAAAATGGATAACATACGCATCTCCAAAATCACGCATAAATTTCAACCCTTTGGAATTCGATTTCGACAGACTTCCAACCAAACCGATAATAGTCGAATCTTTATTCACAACCTCAAGCAAAATCAATCCTGATGTTACAAATTGTTTGAGCCAAATCCAGGAAGAGCAGGGTAACTCTGAGGAGGATTCAAATGAAGATGCAAACGTTCCTGGTTTTGTACTGACTTCTAGTAATGTTGCAAATTGCCTAAACCAGATGCAGGAGGATCAGGCTAGGCTGGTGCAGGAGGAAAGTGGTTTCAAAGAAGTGCTTCAAGTTGATTGCCTGAACCAAATGCAGGAGGAGCCGGCTAAATCGGTGCAGGAAGAAAGTGGTTTGAAAGAAATTGTTCAGATGCAGCAAGAACAGGCTAAATCGGTGCAGAATGTTGAAAGTGGCCTGAAAGAAAATGTCCAGACCAATGATGATGGTCCTGGTGCGTCCACCAGTTCTGGTTCGACTGGTGGTGCTGGTGGTGAAGTACGAACTAGGGCGATGTGTGATGAGATTGCTTTGGGTTTGTTATTGAACTTACCAAGACGCAAAAACATGAAAAAAGATTACTAAAAAATTTTGAACGAATTTGGAATAAATTTACACATTTTATTTGAAAAAATAAAGATTTTTACCAGAATTGCAATTTATAGTTTTTTTTGCCTACTGTCTACCTGCCTAACTAAAACATATTTGAGAAGAACGGAGTATCGGATTTAAATGATCTAAAAAACATTCAATTTGTAATGATGGGGAGAATTAGTGGTTAGTTTTTGGCAAAGGCAGGTCCAGCCGTTTCGGAGATACTGAGCTCAATGTGCAAAAAATGGCAGTTTTTGAGTTAACTAAGCGTCCGATTTGAATGATCTAAAAAACTTTCTGCTTGTATTGACAAAACAATTGCTTTTGAGGAAAAAATTATTACATATTTTTCTATTTTCCATAAAATATTTTGTAATTTTGGATTAAAAATTGAAAAAATCACCCAGGCTAAGTACAGTCTAAGCGCCACTCTGGTACAAATGTTTACCCGAGTGCGTTCAGACCGTTTATGAACTGGAGCACTTTTCCAATTTTGTAAGAAAACTATTGAAAAATGTGAAAATGCCGCCAAGCTGAGCGCAGTATAAGTGAAAATGTCGCACAAAATTATTTGCAAATGCGTTTAGACTGTGACTATACGGGATCACTTTTTCAATTTTGTGCAAAATTAGGCAACTATTTTTTTTTTGAAATTGAATTCGAAATGAAATGACGATTGTTAATGTTCTGGAGATAAATTGATTTATTTATAATTTACATTTGATTTATTCACTCAGATATAACAAGATAGTAAAAATAATAAAAGTTTTTCAGTATTTGTAATAATATATTTGAAAACGTTTAAAATTTCTCGAGTATTTCATAACGGTACGGGAAGTTCTAGCAATTTGCCTTAAGGCACGATGCCATACACCACTGTATATCTCCGAAATGGATGGACCAGCCTTTGTCAAAAATGATTTAGCACGTTTTCTTATCAATAGTAATCAAATGTTTTTTGAATCATGATCCGTGCTCTCGAAATCGTCGATGAAAGTTTGTATCCGCACATACATACATAAATAAATACACACACACTGCAATTTAGTACTTTTTTTTGTTTGAAAAGATTTATTTGTATATAAGATTTTGTATACATATCATCTGATACTAATACGATTCATTGATATATATATATATATCATTTGAAACATTATTGATTGTATAAATTAAATAAATTAAATAGATAATGAAAAAAAAATCACATAAAAACTTATTACACTGTTGATTTGCAATTTAGTACTCTTATTTATTCTACTACACATTTCCCCATAATCCATTTTTAATGGAACATACATAATACCCGCGGAAAAAATATTAATATAAAAATAACAATACCAACCCTATGTACAGCTCCTTAAATTCTTCCCTTACAAATTTCTTTACCTTTAAACGTTGAAGCGATTAAAAAAATCGCTTCACTTTTCATCGCGATCGATTCGCATATTTCACTTTGATGACATTTTTGAGGGATGAAAACATTTTGTTTGAAAACATTTTTTGAGGGATGAAAAAATGTCGGAGAGATATGAATATTTTGGGATTGTGTTAATTGGGTGTCAGGAAAAATTTAAAAAATATAATGGTTGATGGAAATTGAATACTTTTGTTGTAATTGTATTCCAAGTAGTCAAAGACTAGGTCGAGAAATGAAAGAGCGTATCTTATAAATTTAACTAAACATGGTACTAATTGGACTTGATTTTAACTAACTAAATTAGATTTTTACTAACTAGAATTTTTTTTAGCTAATATTATTCGATTTTTTATAAATTTGATTCGAGTTTTTTTACCAATTGGACTAGATTTTTACTGATTTTATTCCTAATTAGGCTTCATTTTTACAAAATGAACAGAATCTCTTTTATCAAGACTAATTAGAAATAATTACTAATAGTAATCGAATGAATTACTAAGAGTAAATGAAATTTTAATTAACAAAAGATTTTCACAAACATGACTCGACATTTTACTAATTAGACTTAATTTTTCATAATTAAAAAGGGTTAGAAATTATTAACTTCCCGTAGGGCAAGTTATAGTAATCGCAAAAAAATCGAAAATGAAATTTTTTATATATCTTTACGTTTCAAAACCTTCTGAACATTTTGGCATACCTTAGAAAAAATTGACGTATGTGTGTGTGTGTGCGTGTTTATGTGCGTGTGTGCTTGTGTTCGGATACAAATTTTCGTCGGCGATTCCGGGAACACGGATGAAGCGATTTGAATAATTCAAAAAACATTCGATTCGTATTGATAAGGAGACATGCTGATTAGTGTTTGGCGAAGGCAGGTCTAGCCGTTTCAAACATATGGGGCAAAAAGTGCCAAAAACGGTAACTCAGTTTTTAAGAGAACGGAGCGTCCGATTTAAATAATTCAGAAAACGTTTTACTTGTATTAACAAGATGAAGAAATGATCATTTTCATGAAGGCAGGTCTAGCGGTTTCGGAGATCTAATGAAAAAAATGAAAATTTCGATAATTTTTCTGTCATATACAGCCGCGCAGCACTATTGCTCTGATAAAAGAATTCAAAATTTTCAAAAAGTTTCAAAAAACAAAATTTTCAAAAAATTCATTTTTTTTCAAAAATTTTAAAAATCTCAAAAATCTAGTTTTCAAAAAATCCGGACAATTTCAATTCGGGTTCTGAAAATTTTTCGTCCCTGACTTACATCAATTCCTTACAAATCCACCCCCCATTTTTTCTTTTGTGGAAGTAGTCACGTACCGACCGACTTATTACATATATATATATATATATATATATATATATAATGTATATATCGGCTATGATATCAATTGATATCATAAGCCAGTCGCCTTAGTATATAGTTTCAGTAGTAAGAGGATATGATATATACAATCGAATTTTACACGATATTGATTGCTGGGAAAACGATATATACGGCGAAGGCGTCTCGGAATAATAAAAGTGTTACAAAGTGATTGAAAGGTGAGACTAGGGGTGTGAAAGTCGATCGAAAAAAAATTACTTGTAAGATTCAATGTTCAGGTGTTTGGTATCGATTTTTACAACACTATCTCAGTTTTTAACTTCCGTAGGGTAGTTATAGTAATGGGCCAAAAATCGAAAATGAAAACTTCTGCATTTCTTCACGTTTTGAAGTTTCTGAACATTTGGCATACCTCGGAATAAATGGATGTATGTGTTTTGCGTATGTTCAAGTCGTTCTTTATCTCTTATATGAGAGGTGATTTTTCAACGTTCGTCGACGTTTTCTCAAAAACTCTCCAAACCGATTTTAAAAAATTTAAAAGCCATTCGATGCAACTCTATAATCACTTGATTTGTTTAATTTTCCATGACGATCGGTCAAACCGTTTCTCTTCAGAATTAGCCCTGAGAGTGTAAAATTTCGTCGATTTTGTAATTGTAAAAAAAATCAATAGCGTTATGAGTAATCTGGCACGATTTTAGAGTATACTGAGTTGCTGTAGGGGTTTATGACGTTAGACAATATTATAGACCAGTTAATTCGAACAAATTTGATGAATATTTCATTTATTTAGACAAACCGTTTAAATGTTATAAAAGATCAAATAAATAAATGCACTTAATTCAATTGTTAATTGAAATGATTTAGACTAATTTGAAATTTATTTTAGAGCATTAGAAAGTTGCTGTAGAGCATTATGATGTTAGACAATTTTATAGATAATTTAATTTTGTACAAATTTACCAAATATTTAATTTATTTTACACAAACCGTTTAAAAGTTTAAGAGATCAAATTAATGAATGCACTTAATTCAATTGTCACTTCATTATCAATTAGACTAATTAAAAGACAATTTCAGAGTATACCGAGTTGCTATAGGGTATTATGATGTTACACATTTTATAGATAATTTAATTTTATACAAATTTACCAAATATTTCATTTATTTTCGACAAATAATTAAAAGTTACGAGCGTTTTAGTAAATAAAGCACTACTCATAAATTCACTTCTCGGGTCGAGATTAGTAGTTTAGACTAATTTGATTGACAATATGTATTTGAAATCTATTTTAAAGTATACTAAGTTGAAGTAGGGCATAATATTAGACAATATTATAAATAATTTAATTTCATACGAATTTCCAAAATATTTCATTCATTTTAAACAAAACGTTCAAAAGTTACAAGAAGCTAAGTGAACAAATGTACACATTGAAAATCAATATTTTAGAATATACTGAGTTGCTTTAGGATCCTACTATGTTAGGCAATATACTTTAGATAATTTAATTTAAACAAATTTCTCTAATACACCATTTATATTAATTGATTGCTTTGAGAGTTATGAAAGATATAAACGTAAAATACACTCCGACATTGTTTTTGGATTTTAAAGTATACCGAGTTGCTGTAGGTTAAAATAATGTCAGACAATATTATACAGTATTCAATTTTGAACAAATTTGCAGAATATTGTATTAACCTCAAATAAACCGTTCAAAAGCTACATGAGATTTAATAAATGAATGCGTTGCAAAAATAATAATAATAAACTATAAGATGTATGAAAGCAACCACTTTCCTTAGGCCTATATATTTT
>NW_020536999.1:5558625-5616327 GCF_003426905.1 Ctenocephalides felis | reverse complement strand
TACTAACTTAGATAATAAATTAATTTATTTTTAATTAATCTTAGTAGAATCTAGATAAAATTTACAAAATTTTCAAATTAATAGTACAATATAGCCTTAAACAATTTTTTTTAATAAGTCCGAAGCAAACTCAGCCTTGTATATTATTCTAAGAATGCCATACAAGAATTTTATGAGCATTTTTTTTCATTTTTGTGAATACTCCAAAAACTTTATACAGAACACTTTTTTTTGTTAGCTTAACAGAAATAGATAAAGTACTACATTTTTCTATAAAAAGTTTAATATAATCTTATATGAAAATTTTAAATAAATCCGATTTGAATTCGTCCTTATACGTTGTCCTAAGTTTGCTACACAAGAATTTAGGAAATTTTTGTACCTTTTTTTTAATTACTCGAAAACTTTGTTCAGGACTCTCTTATTTAGTTAGCTTAGCAGAAACTAGATATATTTTATCATGATTCCGTATAATCAGTCTTATAAACTTTCATATAAAATTTTGTGTAAATCTCATGTGAACACGTTCTTATACATTATCCCAAATTTATCATACAATAATTCGGGACATTTTTTATTTTTTTTATTCAGATAACTCAAAAATTTTGTTCAGTAGACCGATTTTTTGTTAGCTTAGTAGAATCTAGATAAAATTTACTTCGATTTTTTATAAACAGTTTTATACACGTTCTTACAAAATTTTGTATAAATCCCATGTAAACTCGTCCTTTTATATTATCCTAAGATTGCCATGCAAGGTTTCGGGATATTTTTTTACAATTTTTTAAATAACTCGAAAAATTTGTCCAGGACACTCTTCTTTGTTTAGCTTAGCAGAAACTAGATGAAATTTAGTAAAATTCGATATAAACAGTTTTATACTCTTTCATACAAAATTGTGTGTAAATCGCTTACTCAAACTTAAACTCAAACTCGCCCTTACACATATATTGTCCATAAATGAACTCGGGACACTTTATCACATTTGTCAAAATAACTCCAAAACTTAGCACTCTTTTTTAGTTAGCTTAGCAAAAACTATATATATATATATATATATATATATATATATATATATATCCTTTCCTCCTTATCTCTGAATAATTCTGCTCCACCTCGGCTAATTTAAATTAACTTCCACTATAAATATAGCACAGTGTCGTAATTCAGCGTTGTAAATATTTAATTACCGTTGAAAAACGAATGAAAAAAAAAAACTATAGCTGGAGCTGGAGCAGGAGCAGCAGCTGTAAATTAAGTAAGTTCCTTCTCAGGAACGATAAAACTTTCACAGATTCATAATTTACAGAAATGCGAAACTATAAAACATCAGAGGGAGGATTTCTCTTGGAGGATCTGGGAAGGATGAGCAGGTGCGTTTAGCAAATTGGATGGATTTTCAGAGATTATTTTACGGTGGAGCTAGTTTTGGTTTTGGTTTTGTTATTTAACGAAATGACGATAGTTTTGGGTTTATTTATCGAAAAATCCTAGCTGAAATTGCTCGTTATAGAGTCCACACTAGATCAGAAAGAGGACTCTACTGACACGTTCTTTAAACTATTTGTGAAAAATCTCTTTGTAAAAATTAGATAATTCAGTAGTCAAAATTTTACCATTGCTATCCACTTTGCTCCTCAGTAGAGTCCACACTCAGAAGGAATCAACTTAACTTAACCTCCAGAAAAGATTTTAGAGTTATCTTGAATTTGAAATGATTTTCGTATAGGGGTGTATATAACAATTTATATGGAATTTAGAAATTTTATCTAGTTTCTGCTAAACTAACTAAATAAGATTGTCCTGAACAAAATTTTTGAGTTATTAAAAAAAATGTAAAACTAGTGGGGTGGGTGGCACCGTGCCTTAAGGCAAATTGCTGGAACTTCCCGTACCGTAACGAAATGTTCAAGGAATACTGAATGTTTTCAAATAAATTATCATAAATATTGTAACATTGTCTAATATTTATAAGAATTATATAAACTGAATTGCAAAGTTGAAATTATTTGTTTAAAGTATATTAGAACTATAGTCAAAATTAAAAATAAAATCTAAATTATTTTCGATATACAAAAAATGAAAGAAAAAAAAAAAAATTAAACGAAATTTTTTTTTTCAATATTAATTATTTTTGTTAAGACAAGTAGAAAGTTCTTTGAATCATTCAAATCGGACGCTTAGTTCTCTCAAAAACTGCCATTTTTTACATATTTAGATCCGTATCTTCGAAATGGTTGGGCCTACCTTTGCCAAAAACTAGTAAACACTTCTCCCAATCATTACTAATTGAATGTTTCTTTTAGATCATTCAAATCGGATACTCCGTTCTCTCAAAAAGTCGATTTCTATTTTCTGCACTCTTTGCTCCGTGTCCCCGAAACGGCTGGGCCTGCCTTTGCCAAAAACTAATCAGCTCTTTTCCCTATCGATAGGAATCGAATGTTTTTTGAACCATTCAAATCGGTTGATCCGTGCGCCCGAAAACGTGACTGGAAATTTGTATCCATACATACATACACACACACACACATGCATTTTTTCTGAAGTATGCCAAAATGTTCAGAAACCTTCAAAACGTCGAGAAATGTAGAAATTTTCAATTTCGATTTTCGGCCCATTACGATAACTTACCCTACGAGAAGTTAATTATACGAAATTTTGTATAAAAGTGTATAAGACTGTTTATATAAAATTTTAGTAAATTTTATCTAGTTTATGCTAAGTTAATTAAAAAAGAATGCACCATACAAAATTTTTGAACTATTTAAAAAAATACAATAAAATGACCCGATTTTTTATGGCAAACTTAGGACAATAGATAAGGGCGAGTTTGTATTAGATTTATACAAAAATAAGTAACAAAGTGTATAAAACTTTGTATACAGAATTTAAGTAAATTTTATCTAGTTTCTGCTAAGCTAACTAAAAAAAGAGTGTTCTGGGCAAAGTTTTTGAGTTATTCATAAAAATGTGAAAAAATCTTCTGAATTCTTGTATAGCAATCTTAGAATATATAAGGGTAAGTTCACATTGGATTTATACAAAATTTTGCATAGAAGAATATGAGACTGTTTATACAGAATTTTAGTAAATTTTATCTAGTTTCTGTTAAGCTAAATAAAAAGGAGCTAAATAAAATGTAAACGAATGTCCTGAAACCTTGTATGACAAACTTAGGACAATATATAAGGGCGAGTTACATGGGATTTATACAAAATTTTGTATGCAAGTGTATAAGATTGTTTATATGGAATTGTAGTAAATTTTATCTAGTTTGTTCGAAGCTAAATATAAAATATTGTTTCAAAGTTTCGAAGTTATTCAGAATATTGTAAAAAAAAATGTTTCAAAACCCTTGTATGGCTAACTCAGAACAATACAAAGGACAAGTTTACATTGGATTTATACAAAATTTTGTATGAAAGTGTATAGGACTGTTTATATGAAATTTCAGTAAATTTTATCTAGTTTCTGCTAAGCTAAATAAAAAAGATTCTTCTGAACAAAATTTTTCAATTTTACATAAAAATGTAACAAATTGTTTCAAGTTTTTGTATAGCAAACTTAGAACAATATATGAGGGCGAGTTTGTATTGGATTTATTTAATTTTTTTATACAAAACTTAAACTGTTTAGAAAAAAATATAGTAAATTTTATTTAGCTTTACCTCAGCTAACGCAAAGGGAGTGACAATTTTTTTTAAATTTGAAAATTTGCTTGATTTGACTTAAATACATACATTGATTTTTACATAAAGATACAAATTGTATACACCTATTCTGGGAATATCATTATACTATCATAATATAATATTGTTTGCATATATATATATATATATATATATTTGTTTCAATTGACTTATATTAGTATGAAAAGAGCTATTAAAAACATACTGCCAGTGCTCAGGACAAAGTTTCTTATCTTTATTTAGAAAAATGTAAAAGAATGCCCCAAATTCAGGTATGTAGACTTGGGACAAATATAAAGGCAGGTACAAATTGGATCGATTCAAAATTTTCATATACTACTATTTTAAACAGTTTATAATAAAATGTAGTAAATTTTATCAAGTTTCTGCTAAGCTAGCCGATAAAGAGTATCTTGAACAAAGTTTTTGAGTTATTTAAAAAAATGTAAAAACAATGTTCTGAATTTTTGTATAGAAAACTTAGGACAATATATAAGTGCGAGTTTACATTGGATTTATTCAAAATTTTTATAATAAACTCAATGTTGAATGTCAAAAATTGTTTTATATATTATTAAAAAAATATACGAACTAATTGCTCAATTCATGGTTTACTAAAATAAAATTCTAGAGAACAAAAATCTCAATTATTTATAATATCTATTGAAAATCATATATGTATCAATATTTTAATAATCAAGACACACAGATTACGACGGCGGTATGAAAGTGAGACAAGTCAAAGAGATCTCTACAAACCTGTTTAGTACTAATGATAACTGGAGTTGTGAACTCAACAAGAAACTCTTGAGCTAAACAACCTGCTGTGTTTTAATAACAAATATATCGTATATATATATATATATATATATATGGATCCAAAAAAAGGGTCAGTCTTGTTTAGTCCGCCATTAAGCGTAACAAGTGATTGGCGGCGGACATCAGGTATATAATAAACAAAACCTGAACCACCACATCTTCATTCCCTTTTCTGAACGATTCAGAAGGATCGACTTTGACAATGTCAAAGGCATTCTCTCGAACTCACTTTGACTATATTTTGCGTCGCGAGCGTCACGCTCTTGAAGCGCAGTGGCGCCATCCGACGGTAGAGAGGGTTTGCGTTCACGCTAAATCGATGGTGGTGAATCATTGATATTGGTTATATTTGGTAGTGATTTTAGGGTATGCCGTGTTGCTGTAGGGTGTTATGATGTTAGACAATGTTGTAGGTAATTTAATTTTGTTCAAATTTGCTGAATATTGCATTTATTTTAGGCAAACCGTTTAGAAGTTACAAGAGATTCAACAAACAAATGTAACCAATTCAATTATCAGGTCAATAAATTAGAATAAGTAATTTAATTGTCAACATATGTTTGACGTCTATTTTAGAGTACACCGAGTTGCCGAAGGGCATTATAATATTAGACAACATTATAGGTTATTTAGTTTTGAACAAATTTCCCAAGCACACTGTTACTATTGGACAAACCATTTAGAGGTTACAATAGATATTCTCTACAAATGCGCTGGAATAAGTTGGTTTCAGGCCTGCAATAAGTGCTTCGTAATAGTACTCTATTTTCAAGTGTGATTTTAAAGCATACCGAGTTGCTGTAGGGCATCATGATATAAGACAAAGTTGTAGATAATTTAATTTTGTACAAATTTGCCAAATAATCCATTTAATTTAGACAAACTATTCAAAAGTTATAAGCGATTAGGTAAATGAATGTACTGAATTCAAATATCAGCACAAAATTAATAATTTTGAATAATTATATTAGTAATACGTATTTGAAATCAATTTTAAGGTATACCGAGTTGCTGTAGGTCATTATGATGTTAGACAATATTATAAATAATTAAATTTTGAACAAATTTGTCGAAGATTTTATTTAATTTATACTTGCCGTTCAGGAGTTACTAGAGATTTACCGAATGAATCCATACACGTTAGCTATTGTGTTCTCTATAACAGTTTTCTATTCTTAAATGCTATTTTAAAGTATACTGAGTTGCTGTAGGAATGTATGATATTAAACAACTTTATAGATAATTTAATTTTGAACAAATTTGGTGAATATTTCATTTACGTAAGGCAAACCGTTTAAGTTATAAAAAATACACTAAATGAATGCGCTCAAATTAGCTACTTCTTTCTGTCCATTATTTGCACGATTTTAAAGTATACCAATTTGCTGTACAGCTTCAAGGTATTAGAACCCAAATCAGATTATTTATTTTTCTACAATTTTGTTAAATATTTCGTTTATTTTAGACGTGCTATTTAAAAGTTACAAGAGATACAACCTCGTCTGTTCTGTCTGATGTAGAAACTATTTAAACTCTTCGAAAGTTTCGAGTCTAAAGACAAAATCCTAATTTACATTGTATTGTTTTAAGTGAATGCAAATCTCCTGGCTCTTTTCTCTTCTGCATTAATCGCCACTTTATAGAATTGCAAGGAAAATGCAGTAAATTTCGCAAACGCAAACTTTGTAATATAATACATTTTGTTGCGATTTAAATTATAATAGTAATAGTAAAACAAACTCTGAAAATACTACGAAAGTTTTTATTATCCCTAATTACTCTTGTGGACCCTATTTTTTGAGTTTATACCTTGAGTAAAATATTATAGGCCTAAGGAAAGTGGTTGCTTTCATACATCTTATAGTTTCATTATTATTATTTTTGCAACGCATTCATTTATTAAATCTCATGTAGCTTTTGAACGGTTTATTTGAGGTTAATACAATATTCTGCAAATTTGTTCAAAATTGAATACTGTATAATATTGTCTGACATTATTTTAACCTACAGCAACTCGGTATACTTTAAAATCCAAAAACAATGTCGGAGTGTATTTTACGTTTATATCTTTCATAACTCTCAAAGCAATCAATTAATATAAATGGTGTATTAGAGAAATTTGTTTAAAATTAAATTATCTAAAGTATATTGCCTAACATAGTAGGATCCTAAAGCAACTCAGTATATTCTAAAATATTGATTTTCAATGTGTACATTTGTTCACTTAGCTTCTTGTAACTTTTGAACGTTTTGTTTAAAATGAATGAAATATTTTGGAAATTCGTATGAAATTAAATTATTTATAATATTGTCTAATATTATGCCCTACTTCAACTTAGTATACTTTAAAATAGATTTCAAATACATATTGTCAATCAAATTAGTCTAAACTACTAATCTCGACCCGAGAAGTGAATTTATGAGTAGTGCTTTTATTTACTAAAACGCTCGTAACTTTTAAATTATTTGTCGAAAATAAATGAAATATTTGGTAAATTTGTATAAAATTAAATTATCTATAAAATTGTGTAACATCATAATACCCTATAGCAACTCGGTATACTCTGAAATTGTCTTTTAATTAGTCTAATTGATAATGAAGTGACAATTGAATTAAGTGCATTCATTAATTTGATCTCTTAAACTTTTAAACGGTTTGTGTAAAATAAATTAAATATTTGGTAAATTTGTACAAAATTAAATTATCTATAAAATTGTCTAACATCATAATGCTCTACAGCAACTTTCTAATGCTCTAAAATAAATTTCAAATTAGTCTAAATCATTTCAATTAACAATTGAATTAAGTGCATTTATTTATTTGATCTTTTATAACATTTAAACGGTTTGTCTAAAATAAATGAAATATTCATCAAATTTGTTCGAAATTAACTGGTCTATAATATTGTCTAACGTCATAAACCCCTACAGCAACTCAGTATACTCTAAAATCGTGCCAGATTACTCATAACGCTATTGATTTTTTTTACAAAATCGACGAAAATTTTTACACTCTCAGGGCTAATTCTGAAGAAACGGTTTGACCGATCGTCATGGAAAATTAAACAAATCAAGTGATTATAGAGTTGCATCGAATGGCTTTTAAATTTTTAAAATCGGTTTGGAGGTTTTTGAGAAAACGTCGACGAACGTTGAAAAATCACCTCTCATATAAGAGATAAAGAACGACTTGAACATACGCAAACACATACATCCATTTATTCCGAGGTATGCCAAAATGTTCAGAAACCTTCAAAACGTGAAGAAATGCAGAAGTTTTCATTTTCGATTTTTGGCCCATTACTATAACTACCCTACGGGAAGTTAAAAACTGAGATAGTGTTGTAAAAATCGATACCAAACACTGAACATTGAATCTTACAAGTAATTTTTTTTTCGATCGACTTTCACACCCCTAGTCTCACCTTTCAATCACTTTGTAACACTTTTATTATTCCGAGACGCCTTCGCCGTATATATCGTTTTCCCAGCAATCAATATCGTGTAAAATTCGATTGTATATATCATATCCTCTTACTACTGAAACTATATACTAAGGCGACTGGCTTATGATATCAATTGATATCATAGCCGATATATACATTATATATATATATATATATATATATATATGTAATAAGTCGGTCGGTACGTGACTACTTCCACAAAAGAAAAAATGGGGGGTGGATTTGTAAGGAATTGATGTAAGTCAGGGACGAAAAATTTTCAGAACCCGAATTGAAATTGTCCGGATTTTTTGAAAACTAGATTTTTGAGATTTTTAAAATTTTTGAAAAAAAATGAATTTTTTGAAAATTTTGTTTTTTGAAACTTTTTGAAAATTTTGAATTCTTTTATCAGAGCAATAGTGCTGCGCGGCTGTATATGACAGAAAAATTATCGAAATTTTCATTTTTTTCATTAGATCTCCGAAACCGCTAGACCTGCCTTCATGAAAATGATCATTTCTTCATCTTGTTAATACAAGTAAAACGTTTTCTGAATTATTTAAATCGGACGCTCCGTTCTCTTAAAAACTGAGTTACCGTTTTTGGCACTTTTTGCCCCATATGTTTGAAACGGCTAGACCTGCCTTCGCCAAACACTAATCAGCATGTCTCCTTATCAATACGAATCGAATGTTTTTTGAATTATTCAAATCGCTTCATCCGTGTTCCCGGAATCGCCGACGAAAATTTGTATCCGAACACAAGCACACACGCACATAAACACGCACACACACACACATACGTCAATTTTTTCTAAGGTATGCCAAAATGTTCAGAAGGTTTTGAAACGTAAAGATATATAAAAAATTTCATTTTCGATTTTTTTGCGATTACTATAACTTGCCCTACGGGAAGTTAATAATTTCTAACCCTTTTTAATTATGAAAAATTAAGTCTAATTAGTAAAATGTCGAGTCATGTTTGTGAAAATCTTTTATTAATTAAAAATTTATTTACTCTTAGTAATTCATTCGATTACTATTAGTAATTATTTCTAATTAGTCTTGATAAAAGAGATTCTGTTCATTTTGTAAAAATGAAGCCTAATTAGGAATAAAATCAGTAAAAATCTAGTCCAATTGGTAAAAAAACTCGAATCAAATTTATAAAAAATCGAATAATATTAGCTAAAAAAAATTCTAGTTAGTAAAAATCTTATTTAGTTAGTTAAAATCAAGTCCAATTAGTACCATGTTTAGTTAAATTTATAAGATACGCTCTTTCATTTCTCGACCTAGTCTTTGACTACTTGGAATACAATTACAACAAAAGTATTTAATTTCCATCAACCATTATTATTTTAAAATTTACCCAGATATCTAATTAACACAATCCCAAAACATTCATCCCTCTCCGACCATTTTTTACCCTTCAAAAAATGTTTTTAAACCCAAACTTGTACGCACTCAGGGGCGGCCGAAAAGTGAAATATGCGAATCGATCGCGATGAAAAGTGAAGCGATTTTTTTAATCGCTTCAACGTTTAAAGGGAAAGAAATTCGTAAGGAAAGAATTTAAGGAGCTGTACATAGGGGTTGTATTGTTATTTTTATATTAATATTTTTTCTTTGGGTATTATGTATGTTCCATTGAAAATGGATTATGGGGAAACGTGTAGTAGATTAAATAAGAGTACTAAATTGCAAATCAACAGTGTAATAAGTTTTTATGTGATTTTTTTCCATTATCTATTTAATTTATTTAATTTATACAATCGATAATGTTTCAAATGATATATATCAATGAATTGTATTAGTATCAGGTGATAGGTATACAAAATCTTATATACTCACTTTTTCTTTTATGTAATATAATATGGAACAAATAAATCTTTTCAAACAAAAAAAAATAGTACTAAATTGCAGTGTGTGTGTATTTATTTATGTATGTATGTGCGGATACAAACTTTCATCGACGATTTCGAGAGCACGGATCATGATTCGAAAAAACATTCGATTACTATTGATAAGAAAACGTGCTAAATCATTTTTGACAAAGGCTGGTCCATCCATTTCGGAGATATACAGTGGTGTATGGCATCGTGCCTTAAGGCAAATTGCTAGAACTTCCCGTACCGTTATGAAATACTCGAGAAATTTTAAACGTTTTCAAATATATTATTACAAATACTGAAAAACTTTTATTATTTTTACTATCTTGTTATATCTGAGTGAATAAATCAAATGTAAATTATAAATAAATCAATTTATCTCCAGAACATTAACAATCGTCATTTCATTTCGAATTCAATTTCAAAAAAAAAATAGTTGCCTAATTTTGCACAAAATTGAAAAAGTGATCCCGTATAGTCACAGTCTAAACGCATTTGCAAATAATTTTGTGCGACATTTTCACTTATACTGCGCTCAGCTTGGCGGCATTTTCACATTTTTCAATAGTTTTCTTACAAAATTGGAAAAGTGCTCCAGTTCATAAACGGTCTGAACGCACTCGGGTAAACATTTGTACCAGAGTGGCGCTTAGACTGTACTTAGCCTGGGTGATTTTTTCAATTTTTAATCCAAAATTACAAAAATATTTTATGGAAAATAGAAAAATATGTAATAATTTTTTCCTCAAAAGCAATTGTTTTGTCAATACAAGCAGAAAGTTTTTTAGATCATTCAAATCGGACGCTTAGTTAACTCAAAAACTGCCATTTTTTGCACATTGAGCTCAGTATCTCCGAAACGGCTGGACCTGCCTTTGCCAAAAACTAACCACTAATTCTCCCCATCATTACAAATTGAATGTTTTTTAGATCATTTAAATCCGATACTCCGTTCTTCTCAAATATGTTTTAGTTAGGCAGGTAGACAGTAGGCAAAAAAAACTATAAATTGCAATTCTGGTAAAAATCTTTATTTTTTCAAATAAAATGTGTAAATTTATTCCAAATTCGTTAAAAAAAATTTTAATAATCTTTTTTCGTGTTTTTTCGTCTTGGTAAGTTCAATAACAACCCTAAAGCAATCTCATCACACATTGCCCTAGTTCGTACTTCACCACCAGCACCACCAGTCGAACCAGAACTGGTGGACGTACCAGGACCATCATCATCAGTCTGAACATCTTCCTTCAGACCATTTTCAACATTCTGCACCGATTTAGCCTGTTCTTGCTGCATCTGAACAATTTCTTTCAAACCACTTTCTTCCTGCACCGATTTAGCCGGCTCCTCCTGCATTTGGTTCAGGCAATCAACTTGAAGCACTTCTTTGAAACCACTTTCCTCCTGCACCAGCCTAGCCTGGTCCTCCTGCATCTGGTTTAGGCAATTTGCAACATTACTAGAAGTCAGTACAAAACCAGGAACGTTTGCATCTTCATTTGAATCCTCCTCAGAGTTACCCTGCTCTTCCTGGATTTGGCTCAAACAATTTGTAACATCAGGATTGATTTTGCTTGAGGTTGTGAATAAAGATTCGACTATTATCGGTTTGGTTGGAAGTCTGTCGAAATCGAATTCCAAAGGGTTGAAATTTATGCGTGATTTTGGAGATGCGTATGTTATCCATTTTTTGATCCTGTATTCTTTCTCATCAGTACTTTCAGGATGATTTGTTTTGTCGTAGTTTATATATTGTTTGCCATCACGATCAGATTTGTTGTGGTTGGTTTTGTTTGTAGGATCGTGCTTGTCACCAGCATCACCATTTTTAAACCTACAAGAATAATTGTTAACGTTGTAAACAAAAACTGGCGTCCTGATTTTACTTACATCTATTATGGACAACACAAAATAGGCACTGGGGGATAGGAAGGGAATTTGAAAATGGAAACTGATTTTTTTTAAATTATATTTATATCAAATCACATTATTATTAATATTATTATTGCAAAACAGGTGTAAAGTTGTGGTTTTAAAGGAACTTCACTGATGAGCAAACTGAAACAAGAGTTCAAGAGATTCTAACACCGTGCAATTTTGTGACATTTTTTTACATTTTTCTGAATAATTCGAAAACTTTGTCCAGGTTTTCGTTTTAGCTTTCGAATTAGCTAAACAGGAACTTGATAAAATTTACTATACATTTCTATGCAAAAATTAATATAGTCTAGAATGAAAATTTTGTATAAATCCTCTTTAAACTCGCCCTTATATATTGCCCATGTTTGCCATACAAGAATTTAGGACATTTTTCTACATTTCATTAAATAACTCAAAATATTTGTCCAGAACACTTTTTTTAGTTATTTTAGCAGAAACTAGATGAAATTCACTAAATTTCTGTATTCACTAAATAAACAGTTGTACGATACGTAAATTGTGTATAAAACGAATTTGAACGCGCATATATAATATTTTCTCCACATTAGTAATGCATTATTCATTTGGAACATTTTTTTACATTTTTTGAATAATTCAACAACTTTATTCAGGACACTCTTTTTTAGTTTTATACAAAATTTCGAATAAATCCAATGTAAACTCGCCCTAACATATTATCCTAAGTTTGCCATACAAGAATTTGGGGCATTTTTTTACATTTTGTTGAATAACTCGAAAACTTTACCTATATTTTTTAGTTAAATTAGCAGAAACTAGATAAAATTGACTAAAATTCTATATAAACAGTCTTATACACTTTTATACAAAATTTTCTATAAATCCATTGTGAACTCGTCCCTTAAGTTTTTGATTTTTTAAAATCGATTCGGTAGTATGAGCTAAAATGTGGACAAAAGTTTAAAACTTTTTTCAAATTACAAAGAAACGGCTCGGCCGATCGTCGAACAAAACTGATAATCCTTATCGAGATACATAAAATGGCTTTTAAATTTTTGAAACCGGTTCAGGCGTTTTTGAACAAACGCCGATGAAAGGTCTAATTTTGACAAATGCCAAAAAAACTGTACTAATTTTTGCAAACTTTGACGAATTTTTAAAGCTAAACGAGTCGTCGCAGGGCGGTAATATTTTAGTATGATCTAGCTAGAAGATTATGGTATCTACTGTCAAAAAATAATAATAAAAATCGTCGGAATTTTTTGTTTACACTTTATCACAAGAAAACGGCCCGGCCGATCTCTACCAAAAACTAATCAGCACGGTTCCCAACCAATATCTTTCGAACGGTTTTTGAATTTTCAAAATCGATTCAGAATTGCGGGCTAAAACGTGAACGAAAAAATTTTCTGCTGTTTGCAAAGAAACGGCTCGGCCGATCGTCGCACAAAACTCAGAAACGCTAGTCCTAATCGAAATACATTGAATGGCTTTTAAGTTTTTGAAATCGGTCCAACCGCGTTTTTGAGAAAACGTCAATTAACGGCAAAAAATATGTTTTTCGTCGAGAAAACATGAAATTAGCGAATCGGATTTTTTTATGAAAACATAAACTTTTCCTTTGGGAAGTTAAAAAAAAAAGTGGCATCCTGGTTTAACTTACATCTGGTCCGGATAATTTTGATCCCGTCCATTACTACTATTGCCATCATCCTCGTTCCAATACGCATCTTCTTGCAAAGTCGTCAAAGTTTCATTTATACTACTCAATTTTTTTTGCTTAATTTTTTTCATCCTGTAAAACTCCTCACGTTCCAGCTCACACATTTCTTCCTCGATCCATGCAGCAGTGTTTTCCAGACGAGGTATTGTGATTTGGCAAGTTACATTCAGACGCCTAGATAAAAAAAAGTAATTGCTAATTAATAATTTCTATAATATTCTATCAAACAGTGGATTATGTTAAACAACGCCTAAACAAATATTGTTTTCCAGTTCTTGTGTAGCAGCCGAAGAGTACACATCGATTAAATAACTAATATTATTGTGATGTTCCCAGTGACTAACGGTTCGGGCGGCCGGCCGCCCGATCCGAATTCTGATACCTGCGTTTCTGATATCGGTGCAACGATACCAGAGGCGACGAACACTTACGTAAACAAATTAAACGCAGATATGGAAATTTGTGATATAGTGAGTGAGAATTTAAGTAAAAAGATCGCTAATGAGAATAAATTAATGAAAGAAAGTTTAAATTGTAAAAGTGGATTTAAAATTAGAAAGATTGTTAAAGGCGTCAAGAAAGCTAATGGTAGTATAACTAAAGCAAGTAAAAAAGAAAAAGGGTTATCAAAACAAACCAACAGTGAAACAAACAAGAAGGCAGTGAGTGTATGCGAAGAAATAATGGAAACAAATATTGAATCGAATAAAAATGACAATAATGCAGCTAATGATATTAAAGAAAATGAAGTTACAGTCTCAGATAATGAGGTGAATAAATCAACTAAAAATAGTATTCTGAATAATATAAATCGATTTGAAGATTTTGACATGGGACCATACATAATTTATGTCGAATCAACAGATAAAAATATAGGACGTCTACACCCTATGGCGTTAGGAAAAATAATACATAATTCAGGTTCACACTTTAAAACAGATTTGTTAGAAGTTTCAGTTGTGGGGAAAAACAAAGTGAAATTGCAATTTAAAAATGCTAATACTGCAAATAATATACTAGATGAAAAGATTTTGGAAAAGAAAAATCTCAAAGCATATATCCCGAAATATTTGCTTACCAGACAAGGTATAATATTTGATGTGGATTCTGAATTATCAGAAGAAGAAATTTTGGACGCGATTGAATCCGACATACCTGTCCTTGAAGTCCTACGTATGAAAGCAAAAAATACTGACGTAACGAAGGTTAAATCACAATGTGTTAAAATAACGTTTAGAGGTACAGTGCTACCTAACAAAGTGGCAATCCATTCAGTTAAATGCGTGGTCAGACCATTTATTCAAAAAATTGTGCAATGCTATAGATGCTGTAGATTTAATCATATAAAGGAACAGTGTAAGGAGATCAAAGATGTATGAGATGTTCCGGCAAACATAATGTAGTCGATTGTAATGAACAAAAAGTGGAATGTGCATTATGCAGAGGAAACCACCCTGCAAATAACAAAGAGTGTCCGGTATTCATAAAAAATAAACAAATAAAAGAAATGATGGCATGGCAAAATATAGCCTTCCATGAAGCAAAAAACGCGTTAAACCAAAATAAATATGCTAGAGTGGTGAGAACAGGGTATGCTAGTAATGACTGGAATAGGGATTTTCCAGTTTTTCACACAAAACAGAGTGGTTATGCGGGCAAATCAGACAACAATTTGGACAAAAATAGATTTGAAATATTATCAGATTTAGAGGAAGTAGGGGAAGCTGAATATGCTAATACTATACAGTTTAGTAAACCAAAAAGATTTACCCATAAATCTTTAACCAAAACTAGGTCGATTCCAAAATTTACATCGAGAAATAATATTGAAAATGAACGAGCAACAATTCATAAACCTAGCACCGAACCCAAATATAATCCAAGTAAACGCTTGAAAACAAACACTGAACATGTACAGGAAGAAGATAATAGTAATATCATCGGTAATCAAGATAGTAGTAACATCATTGGTAATCAAGATAGTTCCATCGATTTACTCGAAGACTTTATAGATAACATTAAACGGATTTATATGCCGAACAATACTGAACACTATAAAATATTAGTTGAGATATTAAAAAGGATGGAGAGGTCACAACTTAGACTTGATAAAGATGATAGTGATTTATGAATCCTGTAAACCGATAATATGAGTGTTATTACCTTATACAATATGAGTATTTTACTTGTAGTAACCTTTGATTGGCATGCAAAAAAAAAAAATAAATAAATAAATAAATAAATAAACGATTCTATATTCACATATCTCCTTATGATTAAAATTTTTCAAATTAATATTAGATCACTATATTCAAAGAAGTTGCAATTGGAAGCCTATATGAAAGCCAATCAAATTGATATTGTAATTTTATCTGAAACATGGATGAAAAAGGAATATAAATATGATATATCCGGATACTCTTTAATACATACCAATAGAGACGATGGATTCGGAGGTGTAGCTTTATATATTTGCCATAGACTACGTTTCGAAACTATAAATACCGAGATATACAGCAACACAAAAATTCAAATTTGTGGGGCCAAAATCATAGTCAATAATAGTACTGTGTTTAATATTTTTGCGATTTACTGTGCTCCAGGACACAGGACAAATCTTACTTATTGGACTTCTTTATTTGGAAACATATCGCCGCCTTTTTTAATTGCAGGTGATTTCAATGTGCATCATACGAGTTTTGGCAGCATTCATAATAATCATGACGGAATAATTTTAAGCGAAGCCATTAACTCAGAGGGGTTATGTGTTCTGAATGACGGATCGCCTACGTTATTGAGAAGACATGACAGAAATCCTTCTGCGATAGATTTATCTATATGCAATCCATCTGTGATGCTCAGTGCGGAATGGCACGTCACAGATGAAACTTTGGGATCGGACCACCTTGGTATATCAATTCGGATTGGAGTGAGTAGGGTTAATATGAATAACAATACTATTAGAAACAGGCATATTTGGAAAATTAAAGAAGCTGACTGGAAGAAATACGAGCAAGTGACAGATAAGCTATTGTCAGAATTGATATTTGATAAAGATCCATCGGCTACGTACGGTAAGTTTGTTAAATGCATAAATCAGGCGGCTTTGTTAGCAATTCCCATGTCAAGACCTTACTTCGGTAAAAAAGATAGATTTCTGTCAACGCCTTGGTGGGATGAAGAGTGTGAGAAATTCAATAAGATGAAGCTAGAAGCTATTAGAAAATACAAAAGGTCTCCAGTTTTGGCTAATTACATCGAATATAAAAGAATTTTAGCGAAATGTCGTATAACGTTCAAAAAGAAAAAACGGGACAAGTGGATTGAATTTTGTAATTCTTTTACAAGATCAACTTCATCTAAATACATTTGGGATAAAGTAAAAGCCTTGAAAAATAGAGTAGTGCAAAGAAATCCTTTTCCTATAGATGAATCAGATAAGTTCCTTAACAATATTACCCCGGCCTCAGCAACAAATGAAGTAATTATTCCAAGTGCACAAGAAATGGATGTACTGGAAGGTCCTTTCGCAATGCAGGAGCTTCTTTTGGCACTAAAAACAAATTCGAACACTACACCGGGTGCGGACAATATTCACTATCCAATGTTGAATAAATTATCCAGTTTTGGCAAGAATATGTTACTACGGGTTCTTAACGAAGTTTGGACCACCGAAACAGCTATTCATGAGTGGAAAAATATAATTACAATTCCAATTCTTAAACCAGGCAAAGATCCTTCAAGAGCAGAATCATATCGTCCTATATCGTTGTCTTCATGTATAGCGAAAACATTCGAACGACTGATCAAAAGAAGATTGGAATGGTGGGCGGAAAGCAACAGGATATTTTCTAGTTGCATGCTAGGTTTCCGTAATAATCGGGGCACGATTGACGTTATCACATCCTTGGTATATGAAATCAAAATTAATTTAGCAAAAAATAATCTCCTGATTGCTGCAAACGTGGACTTAGTTAATGCTTATAACTGCGTTCAAATACCTATATTAATGAAGATTCTGTCTGATATCAAGATGCCAAGAAGATTTATTCTTCATATACACCACCTCATATCAGACCGCAGAATCAATCTCAGGTGTAACAATTTACAATTCGGACCACGTAAAATGAAAGAAGGACTACCTCAAGGATCCGTTCTTAGTCCGCTATTATTCAATCTATATACCTGCAAGTTACAATCCGCGCTAGATCTGGAAGTCAAAATTATGCAGTACGCGGATGATATTATACTTCTACATAAGGCTAATACTTTGCATGAGGCTATTGATAAAATGAATATAACAATGCAGCTCTTCCATAATTGGTGTATATCGTTAGGGTTTTTAATGTCAGAAAATAAAAGTACAATAAGCCTCTTTACAAGACATAGGAAGTCTATAAATCCAGACTATATCAGCATAAACAATAATGTGCTGAAGGTTGAACCTACAATTAGATGTCTCGGGCTACTTATTGATGACAAATTAAAGTGGAAACCACACATCGATTATCTGGTTTATAAATGTGAAGAAGCACTGAATATTCTCAGGTTTCTTAATCACATTAATTATGGTGCTGATATCAAGATTTCTCTTAGAATATACAAGCAATTAATATTATCTAAGTTGGATTACGGTAGTTTCATATATGGCGACGCATCCAAAAGTGTACTTAGCAAACTAGACACAATCCAAAACAAAGCTTTGAGGTCTTGTTTGGGGGTCATGCGTTCCACTCCTATCAATGCATTACATGTTGAAGCTAACATATATCCTTTACACTTGAGGAGGAGATTGTTGGCTTCAAACTTCATCATAGATAGAATGAAATATAATAACGTAGTATTAAAGAATGTGAATCAGATCAATAATGAACTCAACAGCCCATACTGGAGAAATAGGAAGAGCCCTATTCTAGTAACTGCGTATAGTGAAGTGGTTGAAAAATGTAATCTCTTACAAACTTGGACAGCAACCTCAAGATTTCATTTCAAGTACAATGTTACTTCTTCTAATCTGAAAAATATAATTCAAATCGATTTCGCCAATGTGCACTATAGTGGAGATACCAATAAATGTAGGATGGAGATCGAAGAAAGTATACAGGAAACATTTGAAGACTATGATATATTTTACACAGATGGTTCGAAGAATTCAGATGGTGTCGGTGCGTGTTTTTACCATCAGGGGACAAATTCCTTAACAAAATATAGATTAGATAAAGATGCGTCAATATATACAGCGGAAATGTACGCTATTAATAGGTGCGTAAAGTATATTGTTGAACATAATGTGAAGAAATCGGTCATAATCAGCGATAGCAGGTCTGCTCTTGAGGGCATGTTGTCGTTGGGAAAGGACCCGTCATTATTAACGATAGACACATTAAATGACATACATGCGATATTATTAAAAAAATGGGAGTTACGCATTATATGGGTAAGAAGCCATATTGGGATAGCTGGCAATGAAGCGGTGGATAACGGCGCCAAAGATGCTATAAATACAGGGACTGTTGTTGCGGATGGAATATCATATAGTGACATAAAAAGATGTAACAGAGCAAACATTCGGAATATTTGGCAATTGGATTTCCAGTCATCGATAAGAATTAAAGGAAGTTTTTATGGTATGGTACAAGGAAAAATTCCAGCCAAACCATGGTATGACGGATTCACGGAGTGTCGGCCTTTTTATGCTACACTATGTAGATTAAGACTAAATCATTCATACGCTCCGTTCCACCTAAGCAGAATTGGGATCAATATCGATCCTAGTTGCTACTGCTTGGGTGAAGCGACTAGGGCGGATGCAGAACACATCATTATGGAATGTAAACGTTGGGAAAAGGGCAGGCAAAAACTATGGGAAGAAATTATTAAACATAAAATCTGCCTTCCAATTAATTTCATAACAATGTTAACAGATGTAAGACTATATGGTGCTCTGTATACTTATATAAAATCTAATAATATAAAATTATAAATAAAATATACATAAATACATACATATAAAATTACAAATGAAATATACATAAGTCAGTGTAGATATGATATGATATAGTAAATGTTTAAATAAGTTTAACTCATGTATATGGCTAATATACTAGTTTATAAAGCCAATAAATCATAAATAAAAAATATTGTTTTTGCAAATTAACTCATCCTGTAACAATATTGTGTTTGAAGAACTTCATGTAATTAAATTAACATACATTCATTTACTGTTTGTATCTAATTGTCACATTAGACATTATTACATTATTTAGATAGAAATTTAGTACATTTCATCTAGTTTTTGCTAAATTAGCTCAAAATGAGTGTCTTGGAAAAAGTTTTTAAGTTATTTAAAGAAATATACAAAAATGTCCCGTATACTTCCTGTATGTCATGCAATGTATGGCAAGCTTAAGACAATATATAAGGGCGAGTTCACATTGTATTTATTCAAAATTTTCATATAAGACTATATTAAACTGTTTAGGAGGAAATATAGTACATTTTATCTAGTTTATGTTAAAACTGACTAAAAAATAGTACCCGGAACAAAACATTTAAGTTATTTAATAAAATGTAAAAAATACCTATACTATACAAGAGCAAGTTCAAACTACATTTTGAAAATTAATAAATATTTTGTATCGGACTATATTAAACCGCTTATTTAGGTTTGTAGTAAATTTTATCTAGTTTCTGCTAAGCAAACACAAAACGAGTGTCTAGGATAAAATTTTCGAGTTATTGAATAAAATGTAAAAAAAGTCCCGATGTTTTGCAACACAATATACTAGAGCAAGTTCGAACTTGGTTTTAAAATTGGTAAAAGTTCTAAATTGGCAAAACAAAATGTTTGAGTTATTTGATAAAATGACCAAAAAAAGTACCAATTCATATTTTGCTTATTTACACCCTAAACAAAAACAAAGTACAAATAAAACAAAACAAAAATAAATTTTTCAAAAACTTGTATCAGTGTATATACAAATTTTTGCACAAAATTGCAGTAAATTTTATCTAGTTTCTGCTAAACTTAACAACAAAAAGAGTCCCAAACAATTTTTTTAAGATATTCAATAAAATTTAGAAAAATGTCCCGATCCATATAATGTTAATTTACACCATATATAAAAACAAAGTAAAAAATTTATGTAAACTTGTATCAGAGTATAAAAACCTTTTTACACAAAATTACAGTAAATTTTATTTAGTTTCTGCTAAACTAAATAATAAAAGACACCCCTAAATAAAATGTAAAAAATGTCCCGATCTATATATTGCTAATTTGCAACATATAAAAAAACAAAGTACAAAATTATTCAAAAACTTGTTTCAGGATATATAAAATTCTTTGCAAGAAATGCAGCAAATTTAATCTAGTTTCTGCTAAACTAAAGAACAAAAAGCGCCCCAAAGAAAATTTTCGAAATATTTGATAAAATGAATGAAAGTGTCCCTTGTTAAATTATATACTTATAATAGCATTAAAAATATGTATATTATTTAAAAACAATAATGTAATTAAAGTCATACTTCAAATATGATATGATTGGTTTGTCATTGTAATTAGCGTTTAGAAATGAACCTTTATTAGAGAAATGAAGTAATTGCTGATTAATAAATTCTATAATATTCGTTCACACAGTGGATTATGTTAAACAACGCCTAAACAAATATTGTTTTTGCAAATTAACTCATCCTGTAACAATTGTGTTTGAAGAACTTCATGTAATTAAAATTAACATACATTCATTGACTGCTTGTATTTTTTTTATTTTTTCGCTGGCTTTATAATATCATTCTTTGAACATCTAAAAATCTCGCCTAAAAAATATTTACGTAATACAAATAATACAGAAATAATTTCTAATCGTCTCATTTGTACGGATATACACCCATGTCGCGCCTAAAGAAGTTTTACTTCAAAACTGTTACCTCAAAGGCAACTTGTGGGAAGTATAGGTTTACCTGTTGGTGTCTTCCAAAGCTCCATCAAACTCCAAAAAATATTTTTCCAATGAACAAGCCTCCACGAGCAATCTTGCAGCCTCTTTGAATGCATTTTTGACTTCCATGATTTTACCATAACCACTGCCGAGGCCTGTTAGGGCGAAATTGTCAGAACCGACTTCTTCTAGGGAATAATTTACTAAACGGATTCCTACGACGTGTTCTTCTTCGCATTTTAGTTTTAAAGTTGCCTAAAAAAATTGACACAATAACAAAACAAGTTATTAACATCTGACAATATTTATATCTGACTAATTTAACAAATCTCATATATCTCACAAATTTCACTAATTTCTCATGAAGCTCACAAATTTCTCTCATATTACAATATTTTTGAATAGAACAAATTTCACTTATCTCACAAATTTCAAATATCTTTCAATATTTACATTTCACTAAATGGCATCTAGTGTATGGCATTGTATAAAGAAAATTATATATGATTGGCAGCTTGTGCGATATAAATATATTTATTTAAAAATGAAATAAAAAAAATTTTCTTGGAAAAATTGTTCCTCCATGTATATACTATGATTGTAAAAAATAACATTATCTAATTTTCTTATCCAAAATAAGTTATAAACAAATAACAGAAGAAGGTAACAATCTGGTTTTCGGAGTAATTTAACGCAGATGTACAAGCAATATTTTCTCGACAGCATACGGTTTGTACTAAAATTCTAAAATTTGTGTATGTACTTTTTAAAAGCGTCTACAATTTGTAAAAAATATAAAATATATGAATTTCCATTCACAAAATATAATATGATGGTTTATGTGCAAAAACTAACTGGCTCGTACTAGTGTTTGGTGCAACCACGCTCGGATGTATTAATTTCCTGACATCATAATATTAGTACTAGAATTGTGTAATTGGAGCATGTCATTCCTACAATAGTTTATAATTTTTAAAAAATATAAAATTTGGAAATTTTCATTCACAAAATATAATATGATCATTCATCTGCAAAAACAAACTGGCTCGTACTAGGGTTTGGTGTAACCACGCTCGGATGTATTAACTTCCTGACATCATAATATTAGTACTAGAATTTTGTAATTGAAGTATGTTATTTCTACAATAGTCTATAATCTTTAAAAAATATAAAATTTACCAATTTTTATTCACAAAATTTTCTATGATCATTCATCTGCAAAACTAATCGACTCGTACTAGGGTTTGGTATAGCCACGCTCGAATGTATTAATTTCCTGACATCATAATATTAGTACTAGAATTTTGTAATTGAAGCATGTGATTTCTACAATAGTCTATAATTTTTAAAAAATATAAAATTTACCAGTTTTCATTCACAAAATATAATATGATCATTAATCTGCAAAAACTAACTGACTCGTACTAGGGTTTGGTGTAACCACGCTCGGATATATTAATTTCCTGTTATTATAATATCAGTACTAGAGTTCTGTAATTGAAGCAAGGGATTTCTACAATAGTATATAATCTTTAAAAAATATAAAATTTACCAATTTTCATTCACAAATTATAATATGATTATTTATCTGCAAAAACTAACTGACTCGTACTAGGGTTTCGTACTAAGGATCAAACTTTCAATCAAGGATAACTCAAGAACGCCTGAACCGATTTTGATTATTTTCACGTTGTTTGAATTGCATTCAAATTGTCTACCTATACTGGTGAATAAATACAAATTTTACCGAATTTTGTGTAACATTTTCAATAATGTGCTGATTGTAGTTGCCCATTTGGAATTTGGATTCGGCCTGAAGGTGATAGGCAAGTCGCATGGCTTCCCTGATTTTTTCTTTGGTCGCAACCAGTTGTTGGGAAATTGCTCGAAACCTACAAAAAAAACATAAATTATATATTTTTACCAAATATAAATACAAAAGTAATTTTTTATTACCTGACAGTTATCCCATCAGCTTTCTGTTTAAGGATCTTGTGGGACCTTTTGGCACCAGAAAGTCTGATTCGGGTCATATTTAGGGTTCCTCGGGTTGCAAAAACTGGAAGTCTGTCGTGGGCACTCATTTTTGAAAAAAATTGCCTGGAATTTGGAAACTTGGGTAAAAAAAAAAATGGATCAGAAGCAAATTTGGAAAGAAAAGAGGTGACCATTGGTAATGGTAAATGCTAAATTGTAGAGGTATCCATTCTGGTTTTATTCTTGGTTTTTGCAAATTTTGACAGGGTCAATCCTAAATTTGCATCCAGGACTTTAAACAATTTTTTTGGTTCAATTTTTCAACTTACCAGTTGTTAATCCAAAAAGTACCCCAAACAAAATTTCTTCTGGTTCATACATATTTTTAGTACCTCCTACTGTTCAATCACTTTCATTCCTCTAAACTTTTGTAATATCTTATTTCTTCATAATTTATGCCTTAATTTATGTCTTAATTTATGTCTTAATTTAATGGTGGTGCTGGTGGTTGCTTTTGGTAATTTTTAGCAAAAGTTTTGTGACGTGGAATTTTGTTCGAGTTTGAAACTTCAGAATTGACACATTATCGAGATTTATTTCCAGGGTTACTAGATAGAGGGGATTATGTGGAAATTATACATATATTTTATATAGGGTTGTATCAAAGTGTTTATAGGGGTAGGTTGTAAATTTTATCTAGTTTTTGCTGAGGTAATTAAAAAAAATTGTCCTGGACAAAGTTTTTGAGTTAATTACTAAAATGTAAAAAAGTGTCCCGGATGCATGTGATGTAAATATGCAAAATACATTAGGGCGAGTTCGAAGTATTCAAATGAGTTCATTTTGAAGTTATCATTGGTTTTATCCAAAATTTTTATATAAGACTGTACTAAAGTGTTCATAGGGGTTGGTTGTAAATTTGATCTAGTTTCTGCTAAAGCAATTAAAAAAGAGTGTCCCAGACAAAATTTTTGAGTTATTTACCATAATGTAAAAAAGTGTCCCTAATGCATATATTGTAAATATGAAAAATACATTAGGGCGTGTTTGAAGTATTCAAATGAATTGATCATGAAGTTTGAATTGGTTTTATTCAAAAATTTTATATAAAACTGTATTTAAGTGTTTATAGGGATAGTTTGTAAATTTTATCTAGTTTCTGTTAAGATGAATAAAAAAGAGTATCCCGGACAAAGGTATTCAAAAAAATGTAGAAAAATGTCCCGAATCTTTGTATGACAAATTTGATAGAAGGGTGAGTTTACATTGGATTTATACAAAATTTTGTATGAAAGTATATATGACTGTTTATATGATATTATATTAAATTTTATTTAGTTTCTGTTAAAGTAACTAAAAAAGACTGTCTTGAACAAAATTTTTGAGTTATTAACAAAAATGTATAAAAAGTGTCCTGAATCATTGTATGACAAACTTAGAACAAAATATATATGCGTGTTTGCATTGGATTTATACAAAATTTTGTTAGAAAGTGTATATTGCTGTTTATACCAACTTTTTGTAAATTTTATCTAATTTTTGCTAACTAGAAATATATGTCCGGAACAAAATTTTTAAACTATTAAACGAAATGTAAAAAAATGACCCCAAACCACATATTAAAAATAAGCAAAATGCATTAGGACAAGTCAAACTATTCAAAATTTTTGTATCAATGTGTATAAGACAGTTTATATGAACTTTTAGTAAATTTTATCTACTTTCTGATAAGCTAACCAAAAAAGAGGCAAATTTTCCTAGACAAATTTTTTGAGTTATTTAATAAAACGTAAAAAGGTATCCCAAATCCATATATCATACATAAATAAGCAAAATGCATTGGACGAGTTCAAACTACTCAAAATTCTTGTATAAAAGTGAATAAGACAGTTTATGTGTAATTTTACTAAATTTTATCTACTTTCTGCTAAGCTAAACAAAACAAAGTGTCCTGGACAAAGTTTTTGAGTTATTTGAAGAAATGTAGAAAGTGTCCCAAAACTATATATTATAAATATGCAAAATACTTTAGGGCGAGCACAAACTACTTAAAATGTTTGTATGCAAGTGTATAAAACTATTCATACCAAATTTTAGTAAATTTTATCTACTTTCTGCTAAGCTAACAGAAAAAGAGTGTCTTCTACAAAATTTTCAAGATATTCAAACAAACATAAAAAAATGTCCCGTTTATATATACATAAATTTTCTTTTAATATTCCTCTTCATTAACTCCTCGTTCCAAATTTATTCATCTTTTCGTCGCCGCCGCCGTATGCAAATAAATCCAAACAAATCCTAAAACAAACAGACGTCCTCCGGAGCCGCCCGGAGCCCCGGAGCCTATTATTTCATTTAGAAGTCATATGGTCCGGAATCTGGGGAATTCTGGAAACAAACAAAACAAACAAACACAAAAGACAAACCGTTTTATTTATTCAACTTGTTGGATACTTTGAGAGAAACAGAAATAATAATATTATGTTGGATTTGAATAAGGTATTATGATAGATGCGGGACGTTTTTTATTTGAATTTGAATAACTTGAAAATTTGGTTGAGGGCACTCTTTTTTGGTTAGCTTAGCGGAAAGTAGATAAAATTTACTAAAATTTGGCATAAATAGTTTTATATACTTCAATACAAAACTTTTAAGTAGTTTGAACTCGCCCTGATGCATTTTGCATATTTATAATACGTGGTTTCGGGATACTTTTTTACATTTTGTTAAATAACTTGAAATTTTTTTGATGTGTCATCCTTTTTTAGTTATTTCAAGCCTTTTTAGTTATTTTAGCAAAAACTAGACAGAATTTACTAAAATTTTGTACAAACAGTTTTATACACTTGCATACAAAAATATTTTGAATAGTTTGTACTCGCCCTAATGCATTTTGCATATTTACAATATTTAGTTTTGGGGCATTTTTTCCATTCTGTTAAATAACTCGAAAATTTTGTCTAAAACAGTTTGGTTTAGTTAGCACGGCAGAAACTAAATAAAATTTACTAAAATTTGGTATAAACAGTTTTATACACTTTTATACAAAAATTTTAAGAAGTTTGTACTCGCCCTAATGTATTTTGCATATTTATGATATATTGATTTGGGACATTTTATTACATTTTGTTGAATAACTCGAAAATTTTGTCTAGGACTGTTTGGTTTAGTTAGTTTGTCAGAAACTAGATGAAGTATACTAAAATTTGGTATAAACCGTTTCATACACTTTCATACCAAAATTTAAAGTAGTTTGTACTCGCCCTAATGTATTTTGTATATTTATAATATGTGGTTTCGGGACACTTTTTACATTTTGTTAAATAACTCAAAAACTTTGTTCCGAGTACTCTCCTTTAGTAGCTTAGCAGAAACTAGATAAAATATTCTACATTTTCTAAAGAACAGTTAATTATAGCATTATATAATTTTTTTGAATAAACCCAATGTAACCCTGCTCTTATATATTGTTCTAACATAGGTTTGTGTTATGATTAGGGACATTTTTCCACATTTTTATGAATAACATGAAACTTTAGTTCAAGACAGTTTTTTCTGATTATTTTAGCAGAAACTAGATAAAATTTACTAAATTTCTTTATAAACAGATTTATACACTTTTGAAGAAACTTTTGTATAAATCAAATTTAAACCTGCACAGATTAACCTAAGTTTGTCATATGGAATTCGAGACATTTTTTTACATTTTTTCAAATAACTCGAAAATTTAGTTTCGGACACTTTTTTATAGTAAGTTCAGAAGAAACTACATAAAATTTACAGCTAATCTATGAAAATAACTTAATTTTGTCGCATATGAAAAGTTTGCAAAAATCTAAGGTTAAACCTGCCCTTAATATTGTACTAAATTTTTTATACAAGGATTCGGCTCATTTTTTTACCTTTTGTTAAATAACTCAAAAACTTCGTCCAGAACACTCTTTTTCAGTTACCTTAGCAGAAACTAGATAAAATTTACTGCATTTCCTAGAAAACAGTTTAATATAGCCTTATATAAATTTTTTGAATCAATCCAATGTAAACACGCTCGCCCTTATATATTGTTCTAACATAAGTTTGTGTTATGATTGGGGACATTTTTCAACATTTTTCTGAATAACTTGAAAACTTAGTTCAAGACAGTTTTTTCTGATTACTTTAGCAGAATCTAGATAAAAAATCTAGAAAAAAAACAAATTTTTCTTGCAAACAGTTAATACAGTTTTATATGAAAATTTTGGATAAATCTAATATAAACTCGCCGTTATCTCTTATCCGGGTTTGCATATAATGATTCCAGACATTTTTTTTACATTTTCTCAAATAACTCAAAAATTTTGTTCCGGACACTTTTATAGTTAGCTTAGCAGAAACAACATAAAATTAGCAACCGATTTATGTAAACAGTTTAATTTTGTCTCATATAAAAAGTTTGGAAAAGTATAATGTAAACCCGTCCTTAATATTGTACTAAATTTTCTATACAAGGGTTTGGGTCATTTTTTTTACATGTGGTTAAAAAACTCAAAATCTTAATCTAGGCCATTCTATTTTTATTATTTTAGCACAAACTAGATACATTTTTTTATTGTTGCTTATAAACAGTTCAATTTAGTTTTATATCAAAATTTCAAATAAATCTAATATAAACTCGCCCTTTATAGATTATCCTAAGTTTGCAGTACAGGTTTCGGGACATTTTTTTACATTTTTCTAAATAACTCAAAAACTTTGTAGATGACATTCTTGATTAGCTTAGCAGAAACTAAATAAAATTTAGTAAAATTCTGTATAAATTGTTTTATACACTTTGGAACAAATTTTTTGAATAATTTGAACATGCCCTAATGTATTTTGCACATTTACATTATATGAATACGGGACACTTTTTTACATTTATTTAAATCTTTTTTTAATCACCTTAGCAGAAACTAGGTAAAATTTACTAAAATTCTGCATAACCAGTCTTATGCACTTTCATACAAAATTTTGCAGAAATCAAAAGAGAACTTCCCTTTATATTTTTGATTATCCTACCAAACAATGGTTCGGGACATTTTTTTACATTTTGCTCAATAACTCAAAAAATCTATCTGGGACTTACTTTTTCAGTTAGATTAGCAGAAACTAGATAAAATTTAGTAAAATTCTATATATTCTGTCTTATACACTTTGATACAAAAATTTTGCATAGCTTGAACTCGACCTAACGTATTTTGCATATATAATAGTAAATTATAAAGCAATTATACCTTTGTAAAATTGTCCTCGCCTCCTGCCCTGGGTAATTCAGTTTGTCAACTTCCCACGATTTATAGTATTTAGAATGGCAGTCATTTACTCTGTGTTATAAAATCTGAAAGTTTTCTTAAATTCTCAAAAATTTAAATTTCCGGACACGTGCCGGCGGTTTCTTAAAGTTAAGTAAGTGATCTTACTTCCTAGCTAACTTTATTCTTCCGGAAACTTTTCCGGAAACGATCCGGAAGTAGTTTCCGAAACTGCATTTGGTAGTTTCGATATGAGGAAACATTTGAAGGAATAAGTTTCGAGGCAAATTTTAGTTTTAAATCGGAAATAATAATAATAAATTATTATTATTTGTTAGAATCACTTTTTTTGTTTTTCTATCCAAACTATGGTTCTTAGGGTTGGTTTATGATGACAATTTTTATATAGATATATTTGATGTTCAACTTGATACTTGTAAAATATTATAGGCCTGTGAGCAATAGTTAATTTACTAAAATTGTTCAAAATACAAAAATGTGAAGACTCGTGGTACTAATTGCTAAATATATAAAATATTTCGAGCAAGTGAGTTTTAAGCGTATTTATCGTACTGGAGTATATAAGACAGTTTATACAGAATATCAGTAAATTTTATCTAGTTTCTGCTAAGCTAATCAAAAAGAATACCTTGAACAAAATTTAAAAGTTATTTAAAAAAATGTGAAAAAATGTTTCAAAGCCATATACCCTTATTATGATGTGGAGAAAATATGATATATGCGCGTTCAAATTAGATTTATTCAAAATTTTTGTATTGGGGTATTAGCAATGGTTTATATGTGAATATTATGAATTTTATGTAGTTTCTGCTAAACTAATTAAAAAAGAGTGTCCGATACAAAGTTTTTGAGTTATTCGGAAAATTCTAGATAAATGTCCAGAATCTTTGTATGGCAAACTTGGGACATTATATAAAGGAAAATTTACATTCAATTTATTGAAATTTTTTTATTAGAACTATATTGTATTATTTATAGACAAATTCAGTAAATTTTATCTAGTTTCTGCTGAGATAACTAAAAGAGAGTATCTAGAATAAAGTTTACGAGTTATTTAAAGAAATATAAAAAAATGTTCCAAATCCCGTGAGACAAACTTAGGCTTAATCTATAAGAGCAAATTTTCATTGAAATTCTACCAAATTTTGTATTAAAGTGTATAAAACTCTTCATATGAAATTTCAGCACATTTTATCTACTTTCTGCTTAAATAATTAAAAAAGTGTATCCTGAACAAAATTTTCGAGTTATTCAAGACATTCTATAAAAATGTCCAGAATTCTTATAAAGCAAACTTAGGACAATAGATATGGGCGAGTATGCATTGAATTTGTACAAAATTTTCATATCAAACTATATATTATCATATTATTTTTCACCAAGATAACTAAAAAGGAGAGTCCGAGAAGAAGTTTTTGAGTTATTTAACAAAATGTAGAAAAATGTCCCGAAGCTCTATATGGCAAACTTAGGGTAATGTATAAGGGCGTGTTTACATTATATTTATTCATAAAAATTTATACGAGTCTATATTAAACTGTTCATGGGAAAATGTAGTAAATTTTATTCTGGTTTTTGCTGAGCTAACTAAAAAAAAGAGTCCTGGACAAAGTTTTCAAGTTATTCAGAAAAGTGTAGAAAAATGTCCCGAATTCTTATATGACGAACTTAGGACAATTTATAAGGGCGAGTTCACGTTAGATTTATTCGATTTTTTATATTAGAGTAAATTAATATGTTATAGGTTGAAATAGTGTATTTAATCTAGTTTCTGCTAAGCCAACTAAAAAAGAATGTCCTGGACAAAGTTTTCGAGTTATTCAACAAAATGTAAAAAAGCGTCCCAAAACCATTTATTCTAAACATGCAAAATACATTAGAGCTAGTTCAACTATTCAAAAATTTTGTATCAAAGTGTATAAAACAATTTGCATAGGATTTTAGTGAATTCTATCTACTTCCTGATAAGCTACTGAAAAAAGGATGCCCGGAACAAAGTTTTCGAGTTTTTCATCAAAATATGAAAAATTGTCCCGATTCTCTCTCGTATGGTTTCCGGACACTATTTTACGTTTTTCAGAATAACTCGGAAATTTTGTCCAATGCACTATTTTTCAGTTAGCTTAGCAGAAAGTAGATAAAATTTACTAAGTTTCTCTATAAATTTAATATAGCCGTATATAAAAGTTTTGAATAAATCTAATGTAAACTAGATAAAATACCGTAAATATTATGTGAAGTTAAAATATTTAATTTCCTAAAATTAATCAACGTATAATTTAATTAATACAATATTTCTTTGTATCAACCCTTTCATAAACTATAACATCCCTTTTCCTTACTACCCTTTAACCCCAAAAACATCCCCAACATTCCTATTTCCTGTTACCTGTTTCCGGGTTATTGTTGCCGTTGTTGCCGTTGTTGTTGTTGTTGTTGTTGATTTATTTAAATCTCTTCAATTCGTTTGATTCAATTCCGTCGAATGCGAATTCGTAACGAATTTGTGCGAATTTGTTGGGGGTTGTTACCCTCACTTGGCGGCCACTTTCCTGTTTGTTCGCTTAATCGAATATACATAAATATGTCGATGAGGAATTTATTATTGACACAAAAGAGGTACTTGGGAAAAGGAATTTGAAAATGGAGTCTTGGATTTTGGTAAAATTATATTTATATCAAAGAATATTATAATTATTAAGAAAAATTTGATACAAAACTGTCTTATACATTTTGATACAGCAGTTTTGAATAATTTGAACTTACCCTAATGCATTGTACGTATTCACAATAGATGAATTTGGATACTTTTTTATATTTTGTTAAATAAAAATATATAATATATAAATAAATTCGAAATTTTGTTTTGAGCACTCTTTTTTAGTTTATTTAGCAAAAACTACATTGAATTTACTACACTTTCTTGAAAAAAAATTAATATATTTTTATAAGAAAGATTAATAATAATAATAAATGTAATATAAACTCGTCCTTATATATTGTCCCATGTTTATCATATAGGAATTTAGGACATTTTTTCATATTTTGTTAAATAATTTGAAAACTTTGTTCACGACATTCATTTTTAGTTAGCTTCGCAGAAACTAGATAAAATATACTAAATTTCTGTATAAAGTTGTTTGTACACTTTGATATGAAAATTTTAGAAAATTTGAATTATCCCTAATGTATTTTTCGGCACTCTTTTTTATTTATCGTAGCAGAAACTAGATAAAATTTACTACATTTCTGTATAAACAGTTGTATACATCCCAATACGAAAATTTTGTATAAAACAAATTTGAACGCGAATGAAACGAATATTCTACATTTTCTCCATATTAGTAGATTTTTCTTCATTTTATTAAATAACTCAAAAACTTCGTCCAGAATACACTTTTTCATTTAGCTTAGTAAAAACTAGATAAAATTTTCTTCAAAAAAAAAATACACTTCTATATACTTTTATACGAATATTTGCTGTAAAACTAGTTCGAACAAGCCTATATTATATATTTGTAGTATATAAACAAAATAATTTACCAACCAATTTACCTACTGACCAAAAAATGATAAAAACAAAAAAAAAACTCTATTCACGAGCAAACTAAATCAAAAGCAATTCAAAACGTAAATCTAAAGGAACTCTTCTAACGAGCAAACTAAACCAAAAAAATTCATATATATATACATATATATATATATATATATATATATATATATATATATATATTTATTTATATTTAACACCTCATCAGAGCGTTATTATTAAAACTTTTTCATTCATTTCGTTCGTTTTTGTTCGTTTTCATTCGTTTCGCGACAAAAAAATCATCTTTAAGAGTTGTCTCGGGAATTTCCCTTATCCGCAAGATTTATAATTTTTCTTATAAGGCAAAAGTTTTCGCATATTTTTTGCACGTGCAGAAAAAACAGCGATAATATCAACGAAACAATCTTGGAGACGGCCAAGAACTTGGATAAAATATTATAGGTATATATTTATATATATATATATATATATATATATATATATATATAATGATAAGTGTTTTTTTTTGTAATTTTTATTATTTATTTTTACAATATTACTATAGTTTTATCGTTCATTAGATCTTAAAAATTTGCTTAACAAACTCCAGAAAGATTTATCAAAATCCGAATAACCGTTTAGGAAAATTATCAAATCATACACCCGTACAGAAGAATTCTATATATAAGATATATACTACAAATTTACAGTCAAAGATTTCAATGACAGGATCCCCGTCTATGCTCCTCCTTTTATCTAAAATATCCCTGATAGATTATAATACGTTTCGTATAAATTTATAGCCATCATAAAATGATATCATCATCATCGTCATCATTCGAGTGAATTTATTGATACTTCTCTGTTCGGTAATAAATCACGCGATTCAATTGAATTCTATAGGAAGAACGATTCTATATTCCGGAAAAGGCTCTATATGACTCTTTAAGGATCGGAGACATGGACTCTGGAAAGAATAATATTTTGAAATGTGGTGCTGGAGAAGAATGGAGAAGATAATTATATTAATATATTTGGAAAGAACTGTACTATCTGAAGAAAACAGAACTTGACATACATTTGGAGTGTTACGAAAATTAATAAATTAAAGTAAGATCTATAGCTCTCTACAGATCAGAAGTATGGACTCTAGAAACAGTTGAAAAAACTGAGATTGATATAAAAAAATAAGGAAGAAGTTGACAAACAAAAAATTGCAATAGAGGAAAGAAGTCTACTTTTTAGCAAACTTAATCTAGAGTAGAAAGGACTGTAGTGACGAGCAAACTTAATTTAGAGAGGAAAGAAGTCTACTGACGAGCAAACTTAACTTACTGAAAGAAAATCCTAGAATGACCAAATTTATTCGAAAAATAAAAGGACTCTACTGACGATCAAACTTAATCTACAAAGGAAAAAATTCGAAGGATGACCAAATTTATTCGAAAAATAAAAGGACTCTACTGACGAGCAAACTGGATTTTTATAGAAATGAGCTCCGAGGAAAAAATTCCAAGATGACCAAATTTAGTCGAAAAAAAAGGACTCTACTGACGAGCAAACTTAATGTACCGAGAAAAAAATTCCATGGACGACAAAATTTATTCTAAAAAGAAAGGGACTCTACTAACGAGCAAATTTTATCTACTGAGGAAAAAAATCCAAGTATGGCCAAATTTATTTCTAAATTAAAGGACTCTACTGACGAGCAAACTGGACTTTAAGAGAAAAGAACTCTGAGGAAAAAATTTCAAAATGACCAAATTTTTTCGAAAAAATGACTCTACTGGCGAGCAAACTTAATGTACACTGGAAAAAATTCCATGCATGACCAAATTTATTCTAAAAAGAGAGGGACTCTACTAACGAGCAAATTTTATCTACTGAGGAAAAAAATCCATTATGGCAAAATTTATTTCTAAAATTAAAGGACTCTACTGACGAGAAAACTCGATTCTTATTGAAAAGAGCAGGAACTAATTGAACTAAATTGAGCCAATAAAGACTAAATTAAATAAAAACCTAAATAAAAAGGGACTCTACTAACGAGCAAATCAGGAAATATGAAAATAATGCGACAAAAACAATAACTGAATTAAATAAGAAAAACTAAAGCAAAAGTAAAAGGAACTCTACTGGCGAGCAAACTGAAATAAAAGAAAGAGAATGCTCCACTCAACTAAAATTAAGGATTTTGTTGAAACTTTCAGGATTTTATGAATAAATTTATAATTTTGTCAAAAATTTTATGATTTAGTCGAAAATTTCATGAATTTGTCGAAAATTTTATGGTTGTGTCGAAAATTTTATGGTTGTGTCGAAAATTTTAAGACTTTGTCGTGAATTTTATAATTTTGTCGAAAATTTTATGACCTTGTCGAAAAATATATGAATTTGTAATATTTTGTACAAATTTATCCAAAATTTTATGAATTTATCGAAAATTTTATGAATTCGTCGAAAATTTATATATATATATATATATATATATATATAAATACTCATGAGAAAAGGAAACTGGTCAGGATTCATATTTGCAAAATCCTTATTATCCACGAAAACCAGTACCTACTAAAGTATAAAACTTTGCATCACTATCTATTATCCAGATCTTCCATTAATATCTAAAATTGTAATAATATCCACCTGCACCACCTCCATATCCTCCCTAACCTCCGCCGCCACTTTCGAAACTCGAATAAAACGCCTGGCGGTGCGAATTCCACGTAATAGCATATGCATGCATACGTCATTAAGCCAAAGTTATTCGAAGGGCGGCGGCGGTGGAGATGTCTCCACCAGTTGGAGGTTTGAGAGAAAAGTGGGAGAGCTGGTGGGAAAAAGAGAGGTGTATAAGATATTTTACATATATAAATCTTATAAATGGTTCTCGTTCTTTCTTAAGCTTTATCCTTGCTGGTCAGTTGAAGATAAAAAACTTAGTTGTGCTATTTGTCATCTGGTAACACTTTTTATGCGCAGATAATTCAAGATTTTTCTTTTGCCTTATTTTCAACTATTTTAGATAATTCATATATATATAATCAGTACTATTGCTTTTTTACCCTGTGTTGTTCGTCAGTAGAGTTTTTTTTGTTTTTTACAACTTGTAGATATAGAGTTCTTTCTATTATTCACGTCGGTGGAGCTTTATTTTGACTCATTTCAGTTTGCTCCTCAGTAGAGTTCTTTTTTGTCCTATTTTAGTTGTCATTTTTAATGCTTTTTATTTTGAATAATTATTTGACAGTCGGTAAAGTTTATTTCTAAGGTTCTAAGTTTTTTTCGTCATATTTAACTTCCCGTAGGGCAAGTTATAGTAATCGCAAAAAAATCGAAAATGAAAATTTTTGCATTTTGCGACGTTTCAAAGGTTTCTGAATATTTTGGCATACCTTGGAAAAAATGAATGTATGTGTGTGTGCGTGTGTGTGTGTGCGGATACAATTTTTCGTCGACGATTTCGGGAACACGGATGAAGGGATTTGAATAATTCAAAAAACATTCGATTCGTATTGGTAAGGAGACGTGCTGATTAGTTTTTGGCTAAAGCAGGTCTAGCCGATTAGGAGATACGGAGCAAAAAGTGCAGAAAATAGAAATCGAGTTTTTGAGTGAACGGTGCATGCGATTTGAATGATTCAATTAGTAATGATTGGGAGAAGTGTTTATTAGTTTTTGGCAAAGGCAGGCCCAGCCGTTTTGAAGATACGGAGCTAAATATGTAAAAAATGGCAGTTTTTGAGAGAACTAAGCGTCCGATTTAAATGATTCAAAAAACTTTCTGCTTGTCTTAACAAAATAATTGATTTTGGAAAAAAAAATCTGTTTCAACTTTTTTTTTTCAAAAATTTTTATTTTGTATATCGAAAATAATTCAGATTTTATCTTTAATTCTGACTAAAGTTCTAATATACTTTAAACAAATAATTTCAACTCTGCAATTCAGTTTATATAATTTTTATAAATATTAGACAATGTTACAATATTTATAATAATCTATTTGAAAACATTCAATATTCCTCGAACATTTCGTTACGGTACGGGAAGTTCCAGCAATTTGCCTTAAGGCACGATGCCATACACTCCACTAGTTTTCTATTGTTTCAGTGTGCTAGTTGGTGAAGTCTCCTTTTCTATCCTTGTCATTTGGTTATCAGTAGAGTTTCTTTTAAGTATAACGATAACTTGCAATTTAGTAGAGCCATTCTTATTACTCAGGTGTTAAATAAATTTGCTGCTCGGTAGACTCTCTTTTCTTTTTCTTATATATATATATATATAGATTTCGATCCTGTAATCTCACGTAGGCTTTAAAATCAAAGTGTTCCATGTGACCCATTTCCGGTTTTATGACCCATGATGTTCCCGGAGGTGCTTACTCCGGATCTCCGGAACATCTTGAGTCGACTGGCGGTTCGTGATCGGACAGAACGATTAATTTTTATTATATATATATATATATATATATATATATATCGTATAATCCATTCCCTAAATATTATTTCCGATTTAATTAACGAAGAGAAAATATTCGCACATTTATTCCGAATCATTAAATTTTACGCAAACAAAAAACAACATTGCACTTTAGCTGCAACAATGCAAATCCGCGTATAAATAAATAGGGTGCATTACGTGCACCGGCATAATGCATTTATTTATTTATTCGAAAAAACAGAATGGTAATTAACTTTTTAAAAGCAAATATTTGGAAAACTGATTTAGTAATCAGAGAGGAAAGGATCAATTAGTTGGAAACTAAAATAATAAACAAACTGACTAAATGTCTTTTGTTTATTTATAATTAATAGAAAAGATTCTATTCTATATATATATATATATATATATATATATATATATATATGTATATATATATATATAATTTTCATTAAGAATTTTACGAAATCGTCAGCTGTTACATATCTCGTATATTATCCGATGAAACTTCCTCCGAAGTTTCATAATTTTATTTCAGAATATATTATAAAATGTATACAAATTACTCGTATATATATATATATATATCAAATTATAAATTATTTATATATTTTTTTGTTTCAGGTAAGCAAGAGATTTTCCTTTCAAATATTTTCTGCTAAGTAATTTTTTGGTAAGTTTTTATTTTAAATTTGATAAAACATTTTTTTAAATTAATTAAAATGTCGATAAAACGATATGTCGACAATGAATTAATTTCGTCGAAAATTTTGAGCTTATGCCTATAATTTTGATCGATAATTATGTGATTTTGTGAAAAAAAATTGTTATTGTATTGATTTTTTTGGGTTTCGTCGAAAATTTTAGTGTTAGGTCGAAATTTGTATGATTTTGACAAAGTTTTCAGGAGTTTTATTATGGTTTTGTCGATTTTTTCAGGGTTTAGTCGACAGTTTTTTTGTATTTATTGAAAAATACTATGATTTTGTTTTGAATTATTATGATATATTCGAATATATCTTGTCGAAAATCATATGATTGGGTCAAAATTTGTAAAATTAGGATTTCGTCGATGGTTGTAGGATTTTGTCTAATGTATATGATTTTGTGGACTTTCAGGTTTAATCGTCTTCAGGGTTTAGTCGACTTTTTCATAATTTTGTTTATATTTTTATTAATTTGTTAAAATAACATTCATTTTTTTGGAGAATGTGTCACATTGTTCGAAAATTCTTGGATTCAGTCGAAAATTTTTGGATCTTGTCGAAAATTCTAGTTTTGAGATTTTTTGTAGGTTTGCAGAAGCTTATGACATTCGGTCGAAATTTTTAGATTTTCGACAAAACTTTTGAGGTTTTCTTAAAAATTTTAAGATTCTTCGCAAATTTTAGGATTTTGTCCAAACTAAGTTATTTAACCAAAATTTTGGAACTTTGTCGAAATTTATTTTCAGTCGAAACTAGTGATTTAGTGGAAAATTATATGATTTTGAAATAAAAATAGGATTCGAATGATATTGTTCTAAATTTCAAGAGTTTGTCGAAAACTATATGATTTTGTAAAAAAAAATTAGGATTTTGTCTGGATTTTGTGGATTTTAATATTTAGTCGAAAATTATATGATTTTGTAATAAAAAATAGGATTTTGTCAAAAATTTCTTATGATTTTGTCCTAAATTTTAGAATTTTGTCGAATATTATATGATTTTGTCGAAAGTGTAAGATTTTGTCGAAATTTTTAGATTTTTGACAAAACTTTTATGATTTTGTCTTATATTTTAATGTTCTCTGTAATCTTGTTTTATATTTTAAGGTTTTATCGAAAATTATGATTTTGTCAAAACTATTATAAGATTCTGTCGAAAATTTTAAGATTTGGTCGAAAATTCTTAGATTTTGTGGTAACATTTCAAGATTTTTGAATGTAATTTGTCGAAAATATTAGAATTGTGTCGATTTTTTTCATTCATTAAAAAAATGTAGTCAATTTCAAGATTTTTGTCCAAACTATTAAGATTTTGTCGGAAATTATATGATTTTGCCAAAAATAGTAGGATTTTGTCGAAAATATTAGGATTCTGTCGAAAATTCTACAAAATTGTCGAAATTTTCAGGATTTTGTCGAAAGATTTATTTAACCTTAACGAATATTTTCGCAATCTGTCAAAACTTTCAGAATTTTGACGTGTCAATTTCAGAATTTTGTCGCAAATATTAGGATCTTTATGAATATCATAGGACTTAATAAAACTTAAGTTTATGTCGACAATTTAATGTTTTATTCGAAATTGTTGATTATTAAGAAATTTTGGGACTTTGTCAAGCAATTATGCATTTTGTCGCAAATTTTATTATTTTTAGAATCAATTTGAAATATTTTTATTTTTTTGTAAAAAAAACATATAATTTATTCTTGTAAGTATTTCGCTATTCATAATATTATGTATGAATGTCGGCAATTTTTTGGTTTCGTAAAAAAAAATTTGATCTGAAATAATGATTTTAGTTATTTCTACTTTTTTATTTTAAATAGTTTTCTTCAATTTTATATATATATATATATATATATTAATTTTATATCTTATCATATTAATTAGTTTACTAAAACTAACCAAGAAGGACTACTTCTTAGACGAAACCTTTTGTAAACAACCAGTCTGTTTATTTTAAATTATGCACCACTAAGAAATCTGCACGTTTTCCCTTCATATTATGTGTCTATTATTGTATTATATATCTTTCGCAAAATAATAATTCCGTTTCGTAATAACGTCTACAAAACCCATCTCTGCGGGCGGGAACACCCACCGGAGCTTCTACCGGAGTCTCATCCTCCGGAATCTCTCACCGGAGCCGCCGCCACTGTGTGTTCCTTATTAAACAGTATTATTTCAACAGGGAGACGTTTTCATATCATTTCGAGAGGATCGTCGAGTAAAATTGCAAAGGGATGAGTCGTTGGAGGATCCTCATTTAAATTCAAATATACCGCGGATAGTAAATCTTAAACTAATGGGGCGCATGGCATCTAGCCTTAAGGCAAATTGCTGGAACTTCCCGTACCAAATATTATTAATTTTTTAAAAACGATTAACATTTTTGAACAATTTACCTCGAAAAAATTAGATTTTTGTGAAACTATGAATTAGGCAAAAAAATTGACAAAAAATTTGACAAAAATGTTCTTTGAATGACTAAAATCGGACGCTCCGTTTTATTAAAAACTGAATTACCCTTTTTTGCACTTTTCGCCCCGTATTTTTCGGAACGGCTAGACCTGCCTTCGCCAAAAACTAATCAGCACATCTCCTTATTAATAGGAATCGAATGCTTTTTAAACCATTCAAATCGGTTCATCCGTGCGCCAGAAAACGTGACCGAAAAATTGTATCCATACATACACACACACACCTGTTTTTTCTGAGGTATGCCAAAATGTTCAGAAACCTTCAAAACGTCGAGAAATGTAAAAAATTTCAATTTCGATTTTCGGCCCATTACTATAACTTACCCTACGAGAAGGTAATAAGTTAATAAACAAATAAATAATTACATAAAATATAAATCTATGACTAAATCTTATGATTAAATTAACAAAAAAATTAAATATAAAATATTCGAGAAATATTCGAAAAGAATGAAAATATTCGAGAAACATTAAACGTTTTCAAATTAATTATTACAAATACTGTAACTTTCATTATTTTTGCATTATCTTGTTATATCTGAGCAAATCAAATGTAAATCATAAATCAATTTATCTCCTATAATCTATTAACAATCGTCATTTCATTTCGAATTAAATTTCAAAAAAAAAATATTTGCCCAATTTGCTCAAAATTGAAAAAGTGCTCCCGTATAGTCACAGTCTAAACGCATTTGCAAATAATTTTGTGCGACATTTTTACTTATACTGTGCTTAGCTTGGCGGCATTTTCACATTTTTTCAATAGTTTTCACAAAATTGGAAAAATGCTTAGTACAACAGTCTAAACGCACTTGGGTAAACATTTTCACCATAGTGGCGCTTAGACTGTGCTTAGTCTGGGTGATTTTTTGAATTTTCACAATAATATTTCTGGAAAAAAAAAGTTAGAAACAAAAGTTTTTTTTCCAAAAGCAATTATTTTGTTGAAACAAGCAGAAAGTTCTTTGAATCAATTGAATCGGACGCTTAGTTCTCTCAAAAACTGCCATTTTTTAACATTTAGCTCTGTATCTCCGAAACTGCTTGGCCTACCTTTGCCAAAAACTAATGGCCACTTTCCCGTCATTACGAACTAAATGTTTTTTGGATCATACAAATCGGTTGATGCGTGTTCTCAAAAACTCGATTTTTATTTTCTGCACTTCTTGCTCCATATCTCCGTAACGGCTGGACCTGCCTTTGCCAAAGACTAATCAGCACGTCTCCCTATTAATAGGAATCGAATGTTTTTTAAACCATTCAAATCGGTTGATCCGTGCGTCCGAAAACGTGGACAAAAAAATGCGGAAATACAAAACACATCCACACACATCCATTTTTTCTGAGGTATGCCAGCAAAATGTTCAGAAACCTTCAAAACGTCGAAAAATGCAAAAAATTTCATTTTCGATTTTTGGCCAATTACTATAACTGCCCTACGGGAAGTTAACAAGGTGTACTAGAAATTCTATTTTACCCCTCGCATCTTATTATTTGCATATCAAAAAAATATGAATCGCTCCACATTGCCACTTGAAAATCCTTCCTTTCAATATGCACTCGACGAGAATTTCCAATGCATTCGATTTGTATAGGATGTAGTCCTTGAGTTAGGCTCGATGGGAAAAGGAAATAGGAGTTATTATATTATGTAGAATATTCTATAACTGTTATGCGCGTTATTCAATATCGGCAAGTAGTCTTTTGTAGGAGAATAATCGATTTATGTGACGAGCTACGACGTGGTCGGTGCTATAGGTTTGTGTCGATATATCGAGAATGGTGTGATGGATTTTGGTGGAGTGAAAGGCGTTTGGTTTGTATTATTTGTGTTGAGATTTGATGTGATTTTTGTTGATACAGGCCTAACTGTTTTGGAACTATCGATCAAAAGCTTGAGAGCATCGATTTATGTGAAGAGCTTAGACGTCGTGGAATGCAATGTGTTTGTACCGATATATCGAAAATGGTTTGACCGATTTGAGTGTTGCAATCAGCATTTGGTTCGTATTGATGGTGTTTAGATTTGTTGTAATTTTTGTTGATGCTAGTGTAACCGTTTTCGAATAATGGTGTAAACTGTAAATAACATTCAAAAGTACGACGTTGTCTGATACAATATGTTTGTGTCGATATATCGACAATGGTTTGTCCGATTTAAGTGGTGTAGAGAGCATTTGGTTTGTATTGATTATATTAACATTTACTGCAATTTTTGTTGAATTAGGTGTAACCGTTTTGGAATTAAGGAGTAAACTATAAAAAATATGGAAAGGTACTACGTTAACTGTTGCAATGTGTTTCTATCAATATATCGAAAACGGTTGGATCGATTTTATTAATGTAAAATGCACTCGATTAGTGTTGATGGCGTTAAGATTCGTAGTAATTTTTATAACAGCAGATCCAACCATTTTCAAACTTTGAAGAACACTCTTAGCAAAAATCAATCATGGATCAAAGATCAGTAAGAAGTTTTTAAATTTCTAACGTTTTATCTGATGATCATTAGAGCAGTTTCTTTTCTCCCTAAACCTGTATCATTTAAAACGAAAAAAAAATCTTAAAACTCCATCTCGCATTTAATTCCCTCTTTTCCATCATAATCGTATTTTTACTGGCAGTCGTTCTGTTTCTGTTAATTAAAAAAGTTATTACTTTCATTTCCATCGTCGTCGTGTTTATAATTAGAATTAAGGACTCGACTTACGAGCAATAGTAGTGGTGGAGGAGATTAGAAAGACTCGGTTGCACATTTTGCACAGTTGGTCATTTTTGCAGAAAATAGGGCGGTGGAGATTTATATTAAAAAAGTTGTTTGAATCGAATTATAAATGGAATATTAGTGGTGTGTAATGGAAATGAAAATCGACTATTAATTACAATCTGTAAACTATAGTTTTAGGAGTATTTGCTCCAGTACTAAATTTCTAGACAGCTTATTAGTTTGGAAGTAATTTACCATATCGAAGTATTGATTTCATGATCGAATCGGAAGGGATTCTAGTTTTGAATTTGTAAACTAACCATAACTTACTAATACTAATATATTGATAAAGTTCTGAGACCACTACTGGAAAGTTATCTGGAACTGTTCTATATACATATAACTAAGTTTGTGTAGAAAATTTCATTGATTTTATATTTTTCATAAATATTAGATACTTTTAGAAATAACATAGTGAAATTAAAGCATTGTAGCACAAATATTGTGATCCTGAAAATTATTACAATTTGTAACTTAGATGAAACTCGTTTACATAGATACCTTTTGTCTCATACAAATTAATTTAACTGAGTTTATGTATGAAAATTTATAAATTTCATGTTTTTTAAAAATATTTGATACTTTAAGCAATAACATAGTAAATTAAGAGAATTGTAGCACAAATATTGCAGCACTAAAAAAAATTAGAAGAGACCCATTTCATCTTGTACTTGAATTCAGAATAACCTGTCATGGATTCATAAATTTCTTGACAGCTTAATATTTGCAGTAAAGTTCTGTAATTCGAATATGTTGTTACTAAAATAGTCCACATTATTCTAAAAATATAAACTTCACATAATGTCATTCACAAAATTTATTATAAATATTTATCTGTATAAACTGAACGACTGGTACTTGTGTTCAGAATAATCTGTCATGGCTTCATAAATTTCCTGATAGCATAATATTTGTAGTAGACTTCTGTAATTCGGGTATGTTATTCCTAAAACAGTACATTAATTTTGCAAAATATAAAATTTGTGAATATTCACTCACAAAATTTATTATAAATATTTATCTGCAGCAACTAAACGACACTCGTACTTGCATTCAGAATAACCTGTCATGGATTCATAAAATTTTTTGACAGTTTAATATTTGTCGTAGAACTCTGTAATTCGAATATGTTAATGATAAAATAGTCTACATTTATCTAAAAATATAAATTTCATGAATTTTGATTCACCAAACTTGAATATGAATATTTAACCTCAGAAACTGAATGACTCGTACTAGGGCTTGGAGTAACCAAGCATAGATTCATAAATTTTCTGACAGCTTAATATTTGCAGTAGAGTTCTGTAATTTAAGCACGGTAATCCTTAAACAGTATATTAATTTAAAAAAATATAAAATTTATGAAATGTCATTCACAAAATTTTATATGAATATTTATCTTCTGCAGGAACTAAAACACTTGTACTTGGGCTTAGAATAACCTATCATGGCTTCATAAATTTCCTGGTAGCTTACTATTTGTAATAAAACACTATAATTAGAGTATGTTATTTCTGAAATAGTCTATAATATTTAAAAAATATAATATTTACCTAATGTCATTCACAAAATTTAATATCAATATTTATCTGCAACAACTGCCCGGCTCGTACTAGGACTTGGTAAAACCATGCTCGGATATATTAATTTCCTGTCAGCCTAATTTTTGCACTACAACCCTGTAATTTGAGTATGTTATTGCCAAAAGTATATGTTATTACTAAAAAATACAAATTACAGAATTTTGCACACGAAACCGTATATAAACATTTTTTTACATAATGACACTTCAAGAACCAGAATGATCCTGCAAGATATCCATGTTTGGATTAAGAGAATTATGCAGGATATGATGCACCTATTTAAGATTTTTATTAATTTATGCATTATTATATATTAATGGTATACGAAAACCATCATCTAATTATTCTGAACTCCGAAATCCACCTGCAATTTCCAAAATCCAAAATTAGATTGGTCTAGAAATGAAATCAGAGTCAACGTCAACATCTTCACTCCGAAGCGAATTATAAAATATTTATTCAACAAACATATCATTTACATCTCGCAGAGTCTCAGGTAAACAATGCGAGCTCCTCAGGTAAACATTGGGAGCCCCATTTTCGCTAAAGAGCCCCCTTAAAGTAAAGACAAGGATTGATGGATATGGGAATTGCCCTAGACACTTCTGGAATGGAGTGGTAATACACTCGAATAAATGGCTTTAAAACGGTTTTTGATCAATACAATATATAAATAAAGCATTCAATTTTCCCCTGAACTACTAATTCCCCATTTTGCCCAACTGGCAAACAACAATAATCCCCCAATTGTAAACAACAGACGACTAAATCAAAGGTGCAAGGTAAACAAACAACTGGCATAAATAGACATCAATGGGCACAAATAGACACAAATACACACAAATAGGTATAAATACACACAATCAATATAAATAGACGTGAATGAGTTACTATAGTGGTGTAAATATATTCGAATTGTACGAACATTACCTCAAAAAGCATCAAAGAGATTTATAATTAACGAAACAAATACGAGGACGGGAAATCCGATCACAGAGGATTTTGTTTGATGTAAATGTATGTGTGAATGTATGTGTGTGTGGAAAATATAGTACAGGGTTACGTAAAATATATATATATATATATATATATATATATATTTACCTTTTCCATACTTCTTTTACAATTTCATTACATTTTTTCCTCTTCTGATATCTCTATTTCCTCACATGACAACTGGCATAAGAATTGTATATAAAATGTTTTGGAAGTGAATTTATAAATTTTATATTTTTTTAGAATTGTAGAATATTCAAGGTATAACATACTTTAATTACAGATTTGTAGCTTGAAATTTGTGACGTCAGGAAATTATCAAATCCGTGGAGAGTTACTCTGAATCGTAGTACAAGCTTACCCAGCTTTTGCTTATGAACATTTACATCAAATTTTGTAAAGATAATTTGACAAATTTTATATTTTTATGAAATTCTAGACTATTTAAGGTATAACATACTTTAATCACATATTTGTAGCTTATAAATTATTAAAGCTGTGCAAAGATACTTTGAATCGTGGTACGAGGTGTTCAATTGTTGCAGAAAAATATTTATATAAAATCTTATGACAGACTAATGGTAAATTTGATATTTTTAGCAATTTGTATACTGTTTTAAAAATAACATACTTAAATTTAAGAATTCTAGAACAAGTATTATGACGTCAGGAAATTAATACATCTGTGACAGGTTACTCTGAAACGTGGTACGAGGTGTTCAGTTTTTGCAGAAAAAAAATTATATAAAATCCTATGACAGTCTAATGGTAAATTTTATATTTTTAACTATTTGTAGACTATTTTAGAAATAATATACTGGAATTATAAAATTCTGGTACAAATATTATAACGTCAGAAAATTCTTAAATCTGTGCTGAATTACTCTGTCCCTAGTACAAGTCGGTTAATCCTTGCAAATAAATATGCATAGACAATTTTGTAGCAATTAATTCGTGAATTTTATATTTTTTAAAAATTGTAGACTAATTAAGAAATAACATACTCAAATTTCAGATTTCCAGTAAAAATATTCTAGTGTCAGGAAAATGATACATCTGTGCTGGGTTACTCTGAATCATAGTACGAGGTGTTCAGTTTTTGCAGAAAAACCATTAAATAAAATTTAATGACAGACTAATACCAAATTCTATATTTTTATCAATTTGTAGACTATTTTAGAAATATTATACTAGAATTCCATAATTCTAGTAAAAATATTCTGATGTCAGGAAATTTAAACATCCGTGTTGGTTTATACTGAGACGTGGTACTAGGTGTGCAGTTAATGCAGCAAAATATTTATAAAAAATCTTGTGAAAAAGTAATGGTAAATTTTATATGTTTAACAATTTGTAGACTATTTCAGAAATAATGTACTGGAATTCCATAATTCTAGTACAAATATTATAACGTCAGGAAATTTAAACATCCGTGTTGGTTTATACTGAGACGTGGTACGAGGTGTGCAGTTAATACAGAAAAATATTTATAAAAAATCTAATAAAGAAAAATTAATATATTTGATATTTTCCAGTGATTATAGACTATTTTGGGCTTATCGTACTCGAATTACAAAACCCTAGCACAAATATTATTGCCTGTGTGATTACATCACTACGATATTGAATTTTTTTTTTCTTCTGATATCTCTATCTCCTCACATGGCAACTGGCATAAGAAGACTTTTTAATAATTTTTCTAAAGAAACGCGAAATGTCATCCATGAAACTGAAACTTGCAAAAGTATCGCTTGTGAGGGAAAAAGTTTGAACAAAGAGGGAGAGAAACTTTTTGACGGCTGTCACAATAGTTTTCTTATTCGGTGGAAAAATGGCATCTAGTGTATGGTATTGTATGAAGGAAATTAAATGTGATTGGCACCTTGTGCGATATAAATATTTGTATTTAAATACGATGAACTAGTTTCAGAAGACTGTAAGTTGGATATATTATTCATCAATGTATATGCTATGATTGTAAAAAATAGTATTATCAAAATTTTGTGTGCTATGTGATTTATAACCTAAAATCTGAGAAAAGTTTCAATTTGGAATTCGGAGTAGTAATCTAGCACAGTTGAAAGGATATTTATTTTTTGACAGCACAGGGTTTGTACTAGAACTTTGTAATTTGGTTATGTCATTCCTGAAATAGTGTATTGATTTTAAAAAATATAAATGCTATTAAAATTTGTTTACGAAGTTGGTTATAAATATTTATCTGCAAGGACGCGCCACCTTGTACTAGGGCTCAGAGTAAGCTTGCACGGATGTATTAATTTTCTGACAGCATAGTGGTTATACTAGAATTTTGTAATTCGGGTATGTTATTTATAAAGAAGTCCACAATTTTTAAAAAATATAACATTTACGAATTTATTGCCACAGAATTGTATATGCATATTTATCTGTAAGGGTTACTCAACTTGTACCAGGCGTCGGAGTAAACTGGCAAGGATGTATGATTTTTCTGGCATCAAAATATTTGTACTGGAAATCTGAAATTCGAATATGTTATTCCTAAAATAGTCTACAATTTCACAAAAATATTAAATTTATCAATTTGCTTTCACAAAATTTGATGTGAATAATTTTCTGCAACGATTAGCCGACTTGTACTAGGGGTTAGTTTAATCCTGCAAGAATGTATTAACTTTCTGACGTCATAATACTTGTTCTAAAATTCTATAATTCAAGTATATTATACCTTAAATAGTCTATAAATAGCTTAAAATATAAAATTTACCATTAGTCTGTCATACGATTTTATATAAATATTTTTCTGCAACAATTGAACACCTCGTACCACGTTTCAGTATAACCTGTCATAGATGTATTAATTTCCTGACGTCATAATATTTATACTAGAATTCTGAAATTTAAGTATGTTATACCTAAAATAGTCTATGATTCTCAAAAAATATAAAATTTATGAATTCACTTCCAAAACATTTTATATACATTTTTATCTGCTTGGATTAGCCGACTTGTACTACGATTCAGACTGACCTGGCAAGGATGTATTAATTTCCTGACGTCATAATATTAGCACTAGAACTCTGCAATTTGATTATGTTATTCCTAAGACATTATATTAATATGCAAAAATATTAAATTTGACAACTTGCTTTCACAATATGCGATATAGATATTTATATGCAAAAACTACCCAGCTTGTACTACGAGTCAGAGTAACTATGCACAGATTTAATAATTTCCTGACGTCACAAAATTTAAGTTACTGATTTGTAATTCAAATATGTTGTTTCTGCAAAGGTCTACAATTTGTCAAAAATATTAAATAAACGTAATTTCTTTCACAAGATTTTTTATAAATATTTTCCTGCAAGAACTTGTATCGTTCGAACAATCTTAGAGGTGTTCTAAAAAAGTTTCAAAAGCTCTAAATTGATCATTATAATTTTTTACAACTTGCCAAAAGGCACATAAATCACTCCATTACCATCATTACCAATAATTAAACCCATCTCGATTTATATCCGAATAGTTTCAAAGAAAACTCTGAAACCTCATCCCTTCTGGATGATGTCGGGTAGGGGATTTTCCCTTTTCCCAAAGTACAAAAGGAAATGGCGTACTGCAACAAATGGCTCGAGAGATTAATATCTTTGAGCAAAAATAACTATGTGCCGACGCTGAGGTAAAGGAGTTTTGGGGCATTGAAGGCCAAAGTAAGGGTCGGTGATGGAAAATTAAATTTTTGCATGTACTTACTCGAAATAATAGCACATCTTCTGGGAATATGTTTTCAGGACACAGGGCACAAAATTATGTAACTTTACTGCTACGTACATCAATTACCAACGTGTATGATTCTTTTACAAGTGGCCCTTGAGTTTCAAATATTTTACCACCACTGCTCCACATAGAAATGTATAGAATAATACATATCTCACATAGAAATTTGAACATTTGGAAAATCACCGCATTAATCGCAGACGCGTTTCTCATGTAAACACCTTTGTGGCGACGATAACAAAGACTTTAGGCACCACAAAGTGGAATATTATACCGAAAATATATTATATTAATATAATATCAGGGGGTGGTTTTAATAATAAATCACGGGCTTTAATCGGAAATAAAAAACCAGGGTGTACACGTGGCAGAAAGTCGAGAAAATGGATAAACAACTTGGTTATGAAAAAAATTATGAGTAAGATGTTTGTCCGGGATGTACTCCTAAACTGCTGAACCGATTTTGTTTTTTTTTGGCTAACCCTGTGCACTGATGTTTGACTTAGGTTATTGGGTGAAAAAAAGTCTGGATTTATAATCGGAGTGTTATATAATTTAGAGAATTGTAAAAAAATGTTCCAGATATGAATATGGATATAGATTATGTGAAATATGATAAGTTCAATTGGTTTTATTTAAAAAAGTTGTTTCGGAGTATATAAAGCAGTTTATATATAAAATTAGTAAATTTTATCTAGTTTCTGCTGAGCTAACTAAAAAAGAGTGTCTTAAACAAATTTTTTGAGTTATTTGTTGAAATGTAGAAAAATATCCCAAATCCATATGGGATATTTTTCTTCATAGATTAGGACATGAATATGAAGGTTATGTAATACATGCGAATTCAATTGGTTTTATTTAAAAATTTTGTTCCGGAGTAGATGAAGTAGTTTATATGCAAAATTAGTAAATTTTAAATAGTTTCTGCTAGGCTAAATAAAAAAGAATGTCTTAAACAAATTTTTTGAAAATGGTAAAAAGGCATTCCATATCCATTATGTATTACACATTACATATAGTTATTCAGATTAGTTTTTATTATAATTTTTGTAGTGTGATATATAAAATTAAGTATATAGAAATATGATAAATTTTATCTAGTTTCGGCTGAGTTAACTAATAAGCAGTGCTTCTAAAAAAGTTTTCAAGTTATTGAAAAAAATGTAAAAAATGTACCGCGTCCTTGTATATTAAATTCAACACATATTATAAGGGCAGGCAAGCAATGGATTTATTCAAAAAAATTATATAAGATCAATTAAATTATTTTTAGAGAAATACGAAATAGGAAACTAAGCTAACTAAAAAATAGTATCTTAAACAAAAATTTTGAGTTATTTGAAGAATTGTGCAAGTTCATTTGGTTTCATCTAAAATCTTTATTCTGAAATGTAGAGAACGGTTTGTATAGATATATTGTAAATTTTATCTAGTTTCTGCTAAGCTAACTAAAAATAATGTAATAGAAATTTTTTTTTAAGTTAATTGAAGAAATGTAAAAAAAATGTCCCCAATCTCGATATGTATTGATATGAATATGGAGATAATGTAAAACATATGAGTTCAATTAGATTTATCTAAAATTTTTGTTTTGGAGTATATGAAGTAGTTTATATATAAATTTAGTAAATTTTATCTAGTTTCTGCTAAGATAATTAAAAAAGAGTACTCTGGACCAAATTTTTGAGTTATTTGAAGAAATGTACAAAAAAGTGTCCCATATCTATATATGCATTACTAATTTGGAGAACATATAATATAGATGCGTTCAAATTAGCTTTACTCAAAAATTTTATATGAAAGTTTAGAAAACAGTTCATATAAAATTATTGTTAATTTTATCTAGTTTTTGCTGAGCTAACTAAAATTGAATCCTCTGAACAAAATTTTTGAGTTATTTAAAAAAATGTAAAAAACGTTCCATGTCCATTATATATTTACGAATATGTATTATATGTTTTTCAAATTAATTTCACTTATAATTTTCGTATTGTGGTATATGAAACCAGGTATATGGGAATATGATAAATTTTATCTAGTTTCTGCTAAGCTAACTAAAAAATAGTGTCCTGAACCAAGTTTTCGAATTATTCAAAAAAATGTCGAAAAATGTCCCATCTTATATATATACATATAATTTCACTAAAAGCGACTAATTATATCCTCGCCAATTATCACATCGCCTCGCACAGAATTACTTCTCTGCCAAAAACATATTATCTTTGAGATAAGATAAATCTGTAGTTTTTTTCCTGCCCAAGGGCATAAATCTTGGAGCAGAGGCGCCTGAAATCACTTTATAAACTGCTGCATGCTCCCCCGGGCTATAGTTGCGATCATTTAATTACACGAAAACTTTGTTCTTGGCAAAAGAACAGAAGAAAAGAAGGAAAAAGGAGTTTTTTCTTATGTTGGAAATAAATTGATTAGACGAATTTTGAATTTAAGAGTTATTATGAGATTAGATTTTGTAGGGAAAGTTATTATTTATAAATGGTTAAATAATTTTACATTTTTTTTAAATATCATAAAAATTTTGTTTAAGACATTCTGTTTTAGTTAGCTTAGCAGATCCTAGATAAAATATATTTTCTTAAAAACAGTTTGATATAGTCCCATATGAAAATTTTGAATAAATCCAGTATGACCAGCCCTTATAATTTGTACCAAATTTGTCATACAAAAATTTGGGTCATTTTTCTACTTTTTATTGACTTCCTCGAATACTTTGTACAGGATACTCTTTTTTATCTAGCTTAGCATAAACTAGATAAAATTTACTGCATTTTCTTAAAAATAATTTTATAGAGTCCCATATGAAAATTTATATTAAATCCAATCTAAACTTGCCATATATATTGACCCAAGTTTGCTATAATGCTAAGGACATTTTTCTACATTTTTCTGAATAACTTGAAAATTTTGTTTCGAACACTTTTTTTAGTTAGCTTAGCAGAAATTAGATAAAATTTACTATATTTCCTTATGAACAATTTATTATAGTCTTATATTAGAATTTTGAATAATTTCCATGTGAACTCGTCCTTATAATTTGTGCTATGTTTGCCAAACAAGTATTTGATTTTTTTTTACATTCTAGTGAATAATTCGAAAATTTTGTCTGGAACACTTCAATTAATTTAGCTTAACAGAAACTAGGTAAAATTTTCTAAAATTCTGTATAAACAGTCTTATACACTTTGATACAAACATTTGGAATAGTTTGAACTCGCCCTAATGTATTTTGTGTATTTACAAAATATGGATTCGGAACACTTTTTTACATTTTGGCAAATAACTCAAAAAATTTGTCTCAGGCACTATTTTTAAGTTAGCTTATCAGAGATTAGATAAAATTTACAAAAATCCTATATAAACTTTTTTATACACTTCGATACAAAATTTTTGCATAGTTTGATCTCGCCTCAATATATTTTGCATATTTACAAGATTGGGATTTGGGCCATTTTTTGACATTTTGGCAAATAACTCAAATATTTTGTTGCGTACACTACTTTTCAAGTTAGCTTAGCAGAAACTAGAAAAAATTTACTAAAACTCCATGTGCACCATCTTGAATACTTTGATACAAAATTTTTGAAAAGTTTAAACTCGACCTGATGTAATTTGCGTATTTACAAAATATGGATTCGAGACATTTTTTTACATTTTGGCAAATTACTCAAAAATTTTGTTCCGGACACTCTTTTTAAGTTAGCTTAGCATAAACTAGATCAAATTTACTCAAATTCCTCATACTCTGTTTTACACAGTCCAAAACTAAAAGTTTGAATAAAACTTGTTTGAAGTTGAGACTTTTTTTTAACTTTTTCTAGAAGAAGCTTGTGTTGTTTTCACCACGTTTCAAGTAATTCTGAATCATTTGCCGCCGCAACTGAATATATATGTGTATATATATATATATATATATATATATATATATATACTCTTTCAATTATCCTGATCCTATCCTGTTTTGAGGATATCGCACGCATAATATTCTGATTACGACATCTTGATGGAATAATATATTATGTGAGACATAAATTTATCTGTCGGATAAGACGAAAAAATAAACGAGGAATGAAATAAGAAATAAATAAGAAAGATGGAAAGATGGAAAGATTGTAAAGAAAGTTCCATTTCGGAGATAGAAAAGTAATGAGATAATGTTGGAAGGAGGACTCGAATTGATTTAGATGAGAAATAAAAAATATCTAAAGTGGAAAAGAATGAATGACGTACATACTCTGATAAATTTTCATAATTAATTCACTTTCCATAGGCCTATAATATTTTATGACATTCGTTTTGGTTATAATCTTAAGCAAGATTTCATTAAAATTATTTTTTCAGGTGATAAGTTTTTTTTGCAGCTAATAGTTACAAGAAAGGTTCTGGATGATCTATAGAACATTTTCAGAATGTGTAAAATATTTTCTGACTATCTAGAAATTTTCGTATTATCTAGAACATCTTTGACTACATAGAACAATCTAGAACATTTGTAGACTATTTTTAAAATTTGAAAAATATAATAAGATAATTCTAGAACATTTTAGAACACTTTCAGACACACCTAGAACATTTTGAGGACATATAGAACATTTTCAGAGCATATAGAATATATTCAGACTAACTAGAACATTTTTGTATTATCTAGAACATTTTCAGACAATCTACAAAATTTAAAATAGATTATATAAAATATTTTCAGACTAAAAAAAATATTTTTAGACTATATAGAACATTATGAGACTATTTAAACTATTTTTATACTGTACAAAACATTTTCAGGCTTTCCAGAACATTTTCAATCTAGAACATTTTTAGACTATTTTCAAAATTTTAAGAATACTTTCAAACATTTTAGATAGTTTCCGGACTATCTAGAATATTTAAAAACAATCTAGAACATTTTCAGACTATCCACTGCATTTTTCGAGCATTTAGAACATTTTTGGTTTATCTAGATCATTTTCAATCTAAAACATTTTTAGGCTATCTAGAACACTTTTAGACTGTTTTGACATTTTTAAGAATACTGTCAAACATTTTAGATAATATTTAGACTATCTAGAATAGTTTGAAATAATCTAGAACATTGTAGAACACTTTCAGACCATCTAGAGCATTTTTGGTCTACTTAGAATATTTTTGAATTATCTGGAACAATTTTATACAATCTAGAACATTTTTAGACTATCTAGAACATTTTCAGGTTACCTACAACATTTTTACACTTTCTAGAACAATTTTAGTCTATCCTTTTTTTTCAGGCAATCTAAAATATTTGTAGACTGCATAAAACATTTTTCGACTATCTAGAACATTTTCAGACTACATAGAAGATTATAAGACTATTTAGAACATTTTTAGACTCTTTTCAAAATTGTAAGACTATCTAGAACATTTTTGTACTATCTAGAAGATTTTTGTACTATCTAGAACATTTTCAGACTATATAGAACATTTTTGGACTATCTAGAACATTTTTGGACTATCTAGAACATTTTTGGACTATCTAGAACATTTTTGGACTATCTAGAACATTTTTGGACTATCTAGAACATTTTTGAACTATCTAGAACATTTTTGAACTATCTAGAACATTTTTGGACTATCTAGAACATTTTTGGACTATCTAGAACATTTTTGGACTATCTAGAACATTTTTGGACTTTCTAGAACATTCTTAGATTATCTAGAACATTTTTAAAATATTTAAAATACTTTCTAGATACCTAGAACACTTTCAGAACTGTTTTGAACTATCAAGAACATTTTTGGACTACCTGGAACATTTTTCGACTATCCAGAACATTTTCAAACTATCTAAAATATTTTTAGGCTTCCTGGAATATTTTCAGACTATCTAGAACAGTTTCAGACTATCTAGAACCTTTAGAACATTTTCAGACTATCTACAATATTTTTGAACTATCCAGAACATTACCAGACTATCCAGAACATTTTTAGATTATCTAGAACAGTTTCAGATTATTCAGAACATTTTCAGACTATCTAGAACATTTTTGGACTATCTAGAATAGTTTCAGACCATCTAGAACAGTTTCAGACTACTTTTTGGGCATTTTAAGGCAATCTAGAACAGTTTTGGACTATCTAGAACATTTTCAGACTATCTAGAACATTTTCAGACTATCTAGAACATCTTCACGCTACTTTCAGGGTATTTCAAGGCAATCTAGAACAGTTTTGGAGTATCTAGAACATTTTCAGACTATCCAGAACATTTTTACAATATCTAGAACGCCTTGAGATGATTGTTCTTTTTTTAAATCAAATTAACATTCAGTTTGCTCTTTAATAATTTTTTTTTATTCTTATGTATATTATCAGTTTGCTTGTCAGTAGAGTTTTTATTACTCTTATTTAAAAATTCAGTTTGCTCGTCAGTAGAGTCCTTTTATCAGTTTGCTCGTCAGTAGAGTTTTTTTCTCCTTTAAACCAAAAAAAAATTAAAATGATTGTTAGTAGAGTCCTTATGTTTCTTAAACAAACTGTACTTTTTTTCTTGCCCAAGCTCGTTAGTACAGTACTTTTCAATTATATAGAAATCAGTTTGCTTGTCAGTAGAGTTCTTTTTGCTCTTATATAAATTTTCAGCTTGCTCGTCAGTAGCATTATTTTTATCAGTTTGCTCGTCAGTAGAGTTCTTTTTTTCTTTTACTCAAATAAATTAACGGTTTGCTCGTTAGTAGAGTCCTTTTCACTCCAATGTAAAATTATAAGTTTGCTCGTTAGTAGAGTTCCTTTTTTTCATTTTACTAGGCAATAGTTCATTTTTGAAGTAAAACTTCTTTAGGCGCGATATGGGTGTAAAAATTTTTAGGCGCGACACGGGTGTAAATCCGTACAAATGCAACGAAAATGCCAACGTGTAGTTGAACACTACGACGCCGTAAGCGCTGATGTCGCGAGTATCCACTCCCGTCATGTCATGCGTAAGTCGAGCGCTAAACCCTATATGAACTTGCATTAATTGAATCACGTTTTTTATGTTATGTCCTCATGGAATAAGACTTTTCTTAGAGAATAAATGTATCATGGAATATAATAAATTTATATTGAATCTCGTTGAAGACAAAATAATATCTACTGCCACGGATATTTATGTAGGTTGCCATGCGACAGATCAACAATCATACATTCGTCAGCAGTTTCAAAAAAATCGGTTATTGATACCGGGGCTTTGCCGTATGCAATAATTTTAGTTCTGAATAAATTTTACATAATAACAACTAATATTGATGTAAGTGATGGCTTAGCTAATGGTTGTGTGGGAAAATTAGTGTACATAGAACGTGGCGATAATGATGAACTTCTACGTTTATGGTTTGAATTTCCTGGTAAGATAGGTAACAAAATTAGGAAGAAAGCTTCACATCATATTCAAACTCTTAATATCAGTAGGACAGCTGTGCCGATGCTCAGGAGATCTTATTATTATTGATGTTATATGATTATTAAAAGATGATTTTTAAAATTCAAATATGATGTTTTTTTTTATTTTTATCTTAATTGCCTACTCATACAATATTAAAAGTTTTACTTCAATCGCGTGTGATCCTTACGCGCACTCTTTTTTTGTCTAACCCTGTTAGCTAAATATTCAGTTTGATCGTCAGTAGAGACCTTTCCGAAAACCTAAACTTCTGTTTTGGAAAGATAATTATATATTAAAAATCCTACGTTATTAATTAAACTAACCCAACTTTCTAGTTTCCGTCTCCGAAAATCACGTCTCTGCACTAACGCTGATGACATTCAGCATTTTCACATTTTCACATTTTCGCATTTTCGCATTTTCGCGCATTTCTCTCCGTGCCGTTTTATACGTGTTTGTCTCGTCTTATGACTGCGACCGGTGCGCCTCGTTCCCGTCCTTGCGGCACTCCCACTCGTTTAATCCGCACAGTCACTCCCCCCGCTGCTCATTATGCCGTTTTTTAGTGAAGGAACGTGGATGGATACTCTCTCTAACTAGGAAGGAAGAAAAAGACGACGGGGATGAAATGAGGATGCTAGTAGTAGGATGCTTGTAGGATGCTTGTAGGATGCGACACATCTGTGCGAAATTATGTATTTTTAGTCAACGTCAGGGTTGGGGTAATAAAAGGAACGAGAGCAAAAGGATAAAAAAGTGTCAACAAGTTTTGTGATGCTGTTTTAATGTTTGTGCTTGTGTCTTCAAATGGCCTCAGCGCTAAAGAAGTTTTACTTAATGGGTTATTTGTTAACAATTTTTAGATGATTTGTAGAATTTCTTCAGACTTTTTAAAATATTTTTATAATTAGACTATGTAGAATATTGTGAAGCTATCTAGGACATTTTTATGCTATCCAGAACATTTTTAGAAATTCCACAATAAATTCAGCATTTTTTAAAGATTTATAACATTTTAAGTAAAATATAATAGGACCTTATTCAACCTTAACATGCAATTTGCAACATATTCAGACATTCACTACATTTGCTACATTTTCACACAACTTACTTGACTTTTACAGAAGGTTTACAACATTTTCTGATGATCTTTTGCAACATTTTTAGTCATTTTTTATTGTTTTCACAAGATTTCCAACATTTTCAGATGATTTGTAACATTTTCAGACAATTTGAAAAATTTAGAGGGGATTTGTAATTTTTTCAGATAATTTGCTACATTTTCGGACCATCTAGGAAAATTTGAGACAAAGCACTAAGTTATATTTATATTTATATTTATATTT
>NW_020536999.1:5524142-5557625 GCF_003426905.1 Ctenocephalides felis | reverse complement strand
TACTTATACTTATACTTATACTTATACTTATACTTATACTTATACTTATACTTATACTTATACTTATACTTATACTTATACTTATACTTATACTTATACTTATACTTATACTTATACTTATACTTATACTTATACTTATACTTATACTTATACTTATACTTATACTTATACTTATACTTATACTTATACTTATACTTATACTTTATTACTTATACTTATACTTATACTTATACTTACTTATACTTATACTTATACTTATACTTATAACTTATACTTATACTTATACTTATACTTATACTTATACTTATACTTATACTTATACTTATACTTATACTTATACTTATACTTATACTTATACTTATACTTATACTTATACTTATACTTATACTTATACTTATACTTATACTTATACTTATATTTATATTTATATTTATATTTACTAACTTAAATATTTACAGACTACCCAGAACATTTTCTGCCAATTTGTAAAATTTTTAGTCGATTTGCTATATTTTTTGCTGATTTTTAATTTTTGCAATATTTTTAGAGGACTTGTGAAAATTCTAGGCTCTCTAGAACATCTTGGTAATATCTATTTTCAGATTGCCTAAACATTTTGAGATTTTCTAGAATATTTTTAGATAATTTAGAACATTTTCAGACTACATAGTACAGTTTTACAATATCTTTTAGACTTTGAGATGATTTACAACATTTTCTAATGTATCTATAAGATTTTAGACTTTCTAGAACATTTTTGGACAATCGAAAACATTTTCAGACTATCTGTAATATATCATTTGCATAATATATAGAACATTTCCAAGCCATAATACTTAGAACACTTTCAGAATATCTAGAATATTTTAAGACATTTTCAGACTATCCAGGACATTTCCAGGCTATCTAGAACCTTTTTAATATATCCAGAATATAATCAAACTATCACAAACAATTTTCGATAATGAAAAACATTTTTAAACTCTCTAGAACCTTATCAGACAATCCAGAACATTTTCAGACTATCTATTATGGACACTCCAAAATATTTTGAGACAATCTAAAATATTTAAAGACTATCTAGAACTTTTTTATATCAGCTAGAAGAATTTTAGACTTGCTAAAACATTTTTGGATTATAAAGAACATTTTCAGACCATCTAGACGAATTTTCAGACTATCTAGAACGCTTACAGACTATCTAGAACATTTTCAGACTATCTAGAACGCTTATAGACTATCTAGAACGCTTACAGACTATCTAGAACATTTTGGGACTATCTAGAGCATAGAATATTTGGAAAATTTTCATATCATCTAACCAAGCAATTCTGTCTCATGGGCAACGCTATCTTATGCTTGTTTATTAGCAGTGAAAACTGTACAAATGTCTATTTGCTGTGCGATCAGGCATATTTTACACATAAACAAGCAAGCAAAAATCTTATGATAACTGCACCATGTGCTGTGTTTATATGCAAAATACGCCTGATCGCACAGCAAACAAATAGGCATTTTCACTAACAAGCATCAAGCATAAGAATGCTATTTTATGAGGCAGAATTGCTCGGTAAAACATATTTATATTATCTAGAACTTTTTCAAAAAATTCTCACTCCGTCACATTTACAAAGGTAGCGTTAGTAATTAAAAATTAGTAATAGTTATCAATTACCCAACCTTGGTCAGTCGAGTGTGAGAAGTCCCTTACCTCTACGAATTCTTCTTTATAGGTGCAATATAAGGGCTCACTAATCGTTGTTTTAGGCGCCCCTAATGACACTTCCCTCTCCACCTCGAAGGGCTGAGGGTAAAAGAATGGAAAGCTCGTCGAGAATTTTCTTAATAAAGAAAAAACTTAAGATATTATAGTTACTATGGCTCGACAAACCCTCCATCATCCCCCAGCCGAGGTATAAATTTTACCCTTACAACAGATGGTGGGAATTGTGATAAGATTTATAATAGGTTTAGGATTATGAGATTAGGGTAGATTGTGAGATTTACACGTTCACTGAGGGTAATAATTGTTTTATTTTTGTTTGGTTTAGAAATTGTGATCAAGAGTGTTTTATTTCAAAGACAAAAAAATTATACTGACGAGCAAACTGAATTTGATTATCAATTAATGATACAATGTTTTTGAGTAGATTAAATTCGTATTACAATCAGGACATTTTTTTACATTTTGGTATAAAACTGAAATTTTTGTTTTGCGCGCTCTTTTTTAAATAGCTTAGCAGATTCTAGATAAAATTTACTATTTTTTCATAAACACTACTTTATACACTTTAATAAAAAAATGTCGAGAAGTTTGTACTCGTCCTAATGTATTATGCATATTTACAATATATGGATTTGGGACATTTTTCTATATTTTGGATAATAACTCAAAAATTTTGTTCTGAGAACTCTTTTTCAAATAGCTTAGCAGAAACTAGATAGAATTCACTAAAAATCTGTATAAACTTTCTTATACACTTTGATACAAAATATTTGAATAGTATGACTCGCCCTAATGCATTATGCATATTTACAATATATGGATTCATGACATTTTTAAATTTATTTAAATTTTAAATTATTATTTTATTAAAAAGCTTAAAAAAATGGTTCTGGGCACTCTTTTTTAGTTAGCTTAGCAGAAACTAGCTAAAATATACTAAAATTCTGTATAAATTGTTTTATACACTTTGATACAAAATTTTTGAAAAGTTTGAACTCGACCTAATGTATTTTGCGTATTTACAAAATATGGATTCGGGACATTTTTTTACATTTTGTTAAAAAACTTAAAAATTTTGTTTCGGGCACTCTTTTTTAGTTAGCTTATCAGAAACTAGATAAAATTTGCTAAAATTCTGCATACTCCATCTTATACACTTTCATACAAATTTCTTGAGTATTCATAATTAATCTTCAACCATTGTATACAAAATCAACCGTAGTGATTGTGATTCTTCATACATTGGCTAGACATGATTGTTTTTGCTAACCCACGTTCCTAACCCTTCACCTTTTTTTGTATACTTAATTAACATAACTATATTATTATAATTAGAGTTAATGTTTTATATTATTTTGTTGTAAAAATTATGTTGCACGTAAAAGGGGGCGCGGTCACCGTGAACTAATTTCCGTTTAGAAAAGTAGATTACACGGCGCCTCCGACGGAAAACGGAAACGACGACTCTTTTTCCGGTCTGGAACGAAAGATACGGAAAAGTGGTTCACGTCGAGAGTCGAGAGCAAATTCTCACAAATGGGAAACGACTAAATGGGAATTCGGGAATGGAATCGATTTTTAATTGGCTGACATGTGTTCGGGATGGAACTGAACATTTTGAATGATTTTTCAGTATAAAACATCTTGCGAATAGGCAATATTGGTGGACACACATCTAGACATAAAATTGCATGAATTCTACTAAATTCTATCCCCCATTACATACACCAAATCTAAAAGATTCAAAATATTTCTGCAAGCTGAGGTTTGATGTTTCAGCAATTTTTTATTAAAATACATAGTCATGAGTCGAAAATTTCCAATTTTCTGCAACTTGCCAATAGGTCGTTATGTTAAACACACTTCTAGTTATAACATTACATTCATTCTATCAAATTCTATACTCAAATCCGTCCACCACGACTAATAAATTCACAACGTTTCTGCAAGTTGAAATATGTTGTTTCAGTAATTATTTACAAACATGAAGTCGTAGATCGAAAATTTACAACCTCTTAGCAACTTGCGAATAAGCCATATTGTTACACACATATCTAGGTATAAAATTACATAAATTCTATCAAATTTTAGCCTTGAATCTGTCCACCACGACTAATGGAATCAAAAGAATTCTACAAGTATAAGTGTGTTGCTCCAGAAATTGTTCCAAAAATAAAAGCCTGAATCGATAATTTCCTACTTACAACAACTTGCCAACAGGCCATATTGTTAAATACATTTCTAGATATAAAATTACATAGATTCTATCAAATTCTATCTCTGAATCCATCCACCACGACCAAGAGAATCAAAATATTTCTGCAAGTTCAAGTGTGTTGCTCCTAGAATTATGTATCAAAATAAAGTCATGGATCGAAAATTTGCAACTTGCCAATAGGCCATATTATTAAACACACATTCAACTATGAAATTATTTAAATTCTACTGAATTTTATCCCCGAATTTGTGTCCCAGGACCAAGAGAATCAAAAAGCTTCTACAAGTCCACGTGTATTGGTCCTTTGATTTGTTTTGAAAATAGAGTCATAAATCAAAATTATGCAACTTGCCAATAGGCCATATTGGTAAATACACATCTAGATATAAAATTACATAAATTCTACCAAATTTTAACCCCGAATTTGTCCAAAACGACCATGAGAATCAAATGGCTTCTACAAGTCCATGTGCGTTTCCATGTGTGGTCCCACAATTTTTTTTAAATATAAAGTCATACATTAAAAATTTGCAACTTGCCAATAAGACAATTAACCAAGTATCTTTACTACCAGCCGTCGGTCTATTCATAAAATTTGTGGTAAAATCAACGTAATTGCATTTCACCGGAAAATATTCCGGGAAACACGAGAAGCAATCATCTTCATTACGCAAATCATTACAATCACGATTGGGATCGGCTCGGATTACGAAATAATTTTGAACGATAAATATTATATATATATATATATATATATACATAAATATATTTCCTTCTATATATCCAATCCGTGATCCGTAACACGAAATTCTTGTACCGTGTACCGTGTTCGATGTTCCTCCCATGTTCTAGTGTTGCCAGAGTTGCGGTTAATATGCACTTGTAGGGTTATATGTAACTTGCAACTGCTCCGAAACACTCGGCTGCTTCTGTTTCTCGCCCTCATCCCCTATAAATGTACACCCATTGCGCCCGAATTCTCCTATTATTGTTAGAACAACATACCTCAACTTGTAGAAACATTCTGAATCTCTTGGTCGTGGGGGAGGAATTGGGGGATAGAGTTTGGTAGAATTTATGTAATTTGATAGTTGGATGTGTATTTAGCAAATTGGCCTATTGGCAAGTTGCAAATTTTTAATTTATGACTTTATTTTCAAAAAAAACTATAGAACCAACACACGTGTACTTGTAGAAGCCCTTTGATTCTCTTGGTCGTTGTGGATGAATTTGGAGATAGAATTTGGTAGAATTTATATAATTTGAAACTTGGATATGTGTTTAACAATATAACCTGTTGGCAAGTTGCAAATTTTTGGTTCATGACTGTATTTTAATAAACAATTGCTAGAAGAACATACCCCAATACGTAGAAGCCTTTTGAATTTCCTAGTCATGGTGAATAAATTAGGGGATAGAATTTGATAGAATTGATGTAATTTGGTATTTGGATGTATTTCTAATAATATGGGCTATTGGCAAGTTGCTATAAGTTCGAAATTTTCGATTTAAGGCCCTAATTTGATAAATAATTGATGGAACAACATACCTCAACTTGTAGAAACATTCTGAATCTCTTGGTCGTGGGGGAGGAATTGGGGGATAGGATTTGGTAGAATTTATGTAATTTGATAGTTGAATGTTTGTTTAATAATATGGCCTATTGGCAAGTTGCAAATCTTTGATTCATGACTGTATTTTAATAAGCAATTTCTAGAAGAACATACCCCAATATGTAGAAGCCTTTTGAATCTTTACATCATTGTGGATATATTAGGGGATAGTATTTAGTAGAATTGATGTACTTTGGTATTTGGATATATTTTTAATAATATGGGCTATTGGCAAGTTGCTATAAGTATGAAATTTTCGATTTGTGACCTTATTTTAATAAACAATCACTGGAACATCAGACCTCAGCTTGGTGAAACATGTTTGATTTCTTGGTCGTAGGGGACGAATAAGGAGATAGAATTTGGTAGAATTTATTAAATTTGATAGCTAAAGGTGCGTTTAAAAAATTGGCTTATCGGCAAATTGCAAATTTTTGGTTCGTGATTGTTTTTTAATAAAAAAATGCTAAAACATCAGACCTCAGCTTCTTGAAGCATTCTAAGTTTCTTGATCGTATCGGACGGATTTGGTGATAGAACTTGGTAGAATTTAACATTTCGGCCTATTGGCAAGTTACGATAAGTAGGAATTTATCGATCCAGGCTTTTATTTTAGGAACAATTTCTAGAGCAACACTCTTAAACTTGTAGAATTCTTTTGAATCTCTTAGTTGTGGTGGACGGATTCAAGGATAGAATTTGGTAGAATTTATATAATTTTATATCTAGATGTGTATTCAACACTTTGGCCTATTGGCAAGTTGCTATATGTAGAAAATTATCGATTTAGGCTTTTATTTTAGGAATAATTTCTAGAGCAACACTCTTAAACTTGTAGAAGCCTTTTGAATCTCTTAGATATGGTGGACGGATTTGGAGATATAATCTGGTAGAATTCACGTAAATTTATACCTAGATGTGTGTTTCACAATATGGTCTATTGGCAAGTTGCTTTATGTCAAAAATTTTTGATTCGTGACCGTATTTTAATAAACAATTGCCCAAGCATCAAACCTCAGCTTTTTGAAACATTCTGAATTTCTTAGTCCTGGTGTACAAATTCGAAGACAGAATTTAGTAACATTTACATAAATCGATATTTTGAAGTGTTTTTAACAATTTGGCCTATTGGCAAGTAGCTGGCGCTTCAAAAAATCCGATTAATTTGACAAAACTAATAAATTTTCTTCAGTACATTAGGTTGCATGTTCAAATTTCTTTCACGTCCAAGACGTCTTTGTGCAAGTTTATCAAATCAAACCTTCAGTGCACGAGTCCCAAAATCCTTTATCTTCATTTTTTAAATATTTTTGCGTATTTTTAGCGATTCATAATATTGTTTTTCATATTTTGTTTCGGAACAATACGAGGAATCCATTAATCACAATAATACGATTTTGTAACTCGCTTCCACAGTACTATCGCTTTTACACTGTAGGGGAAACCGGAATCATTGGGAACAAATATACATATATGAATGAAGCATTAACAAATACAATTTTGATATGATCTATAAAAATTATATAAAAAAATTAGGTTAACATAGGTGAAATACAAAATTAAGTCGCGGTGCATGGAAGTGTGCTTTTACAAATTTGGCAATATATTGTATAAAAACGCGATTTTTGTGAATTTTAGGTTATGAAACTGAGGTGTACAATCATATACTAAAATTTTAGCATTGTAGTGCGAACGGTCTGACAAGCTCGTTGAAACAAACAAAGCATTTTCAAACCTCGTACCAGTGCCTTATCATGAAAGGAATGATAAAAAAATGGTTTTGAGGGCGCACCGTTTGTACTACATTGATGAAATTTTCAAAATTTATACTTAAATACATCTTTAATAAAATTGCGTACATAAATTTGTTAATTACTAATTAAAAATCGAGATATTACTTATACAAAAGTACAATTGTAAACATATATGCTCATACAAGTTTAAGATAATTATTTTTAATAAGCTTTTCAGGACGCACCGTTTGCACTACAACTTAGTAATTTTTCTATTTTTTACTCAAAAATATTGTTAATTAAACTGCATACTTAAATTTGTTAATAACTAGTTATAAATCGAGATATTAATTTTACAAAAGTACAATTGTATACTTATATACTCACACCGTTTTAGAATGATAATTTTTTAGGAGCTCTTCAGGGTGCACTGTTTGTACTACATTGATGAAATTTGCAAAATTTATACTTAAGAACATTTATAATGAAACTGCTTACCTAAATTACTAATTATAAATCGAGATATTAATTTTACAAAAGTACAATTGTGAACATATATACTCATACAGTTTTAGGATAATAATTTTCAGAGAGCTCTTCAGGACGCACCGTTTCTACTACATTGGTGAAATTTTCAAAATTTATACATAAATACATATTTCATAAAACTGCGTGTTTAAGTTTGTTAATTACTAATTATAAATCGAGATATTAATTTTACAAAAGTACAATTGTAAACATATATACTCATACAAGTTTATGATGATGATTTTTGATGAGCTGTTCAGGACGCACCGTTTGTACTGCATTGATTAAATTTTCGAAATTCATACCTAAATACATCTTTTATAAAACTGCATACTTAAATTTGTTAAATATTTAGTACAATTTAAGATTTTAATTTGTATATGAACTCAATAAATTTTATGAACATGTAGTCTTACAAAATGTAATAATAAGTGCATGATTTTTAAGGAGCTCTCCAGGACGCACCATTTGTACCACATTGCTTTTATTTTCTAAATTCATACCTCAGAATCCATTACACAAAACTGTATGCTTAAATTACACAATTACCTCATACAACTCGATATATTATTACTTTTATACACTCAATACACATCATATACAAGTATAAGCTTTCAAAGGATTTCAGAATAATTTTAGAATGTGGTTCAGTATTTTTTACCCCGTTTTCCCCTATATATTATTAAATCATTTTATATTTTGCGTTTCCATGTTATTTTGTGGGTAAAGTGGGGAATGCTGGGCAACAAACAAAACCGATGATTAATAAATGAACCGTTATTACCAGAATGAAATATTATCGTTTGTTGGAATAAATAAATTCCGACTCCGGAATGAATATAAATGATGGAAAATGTAAAAGAACAATAATACATGATAATACACAAAATTCTGTACATCTTTTGTGAAGAAAATCAAATCAGTTTTACTATTTATTTATTTAATTTACTTTTATTTACTTCCCTATCCTTCACCATCATGTCCATCCTAAAATCTTCACAGGTCCTTTACATATGCAAATATCCTTATCCACATGCTAATTTATACAAAAGGGCGTCGACTTACCCCCAAGAGCAGAAATAGGTACCTACATATTATCACTTGACTGTGATGGAAATTTGAAAGGGATCATCATATGTGTAGATTTATCCTTGATTAACTATTATAGCACTGAATCGAAATTCCCGAAGGAGATAGGTTTGTAGATACAGGGACGTATTTGGGATATAATTTATAAACGATTTAGTCGTGGGGGATATTAATTTCCTGTTCCAACAATGTGCATGAAGGACGATGACATGGTGTGCACTGATTGATTCCTATCCGATGGAATGGGATTTAATAGAAATTGGTGACCCGAATCAATTTACCTCAAGGATAAAGGGCAAGGGGTAAAGGATATCCAATAACACAAGAGCTGATGAGCTCTTTACTAAAATATAAAAGACAAACTTTTGGTACTATTAAGTTTACATAATTATGATTAAAATAAATATTTAAATTTATTCTACTCATTTTCATTTAATTAAATTTAAAAATTCCTTTTTTCATAATTTTTCATTATTATTTTCCTATATTTTTTAAAAATCCCACATGTGAAACTTGCTTTATATTATAAAGTCGCCGCCACATGTAACACTCGCCATATAAATTTATGTTCGCGCCTTATAAACAATAACGCTAATGTGGCAGCGACTTTATGTTAAAGCGTGTTTCACATTACGCAACTTTTTGAAGAATTTTAGTAAAATTATATGAGAAAAAAAGGTTGTATGTAGTCATTTTTGCAAAAAAAGTGTAAATTTTGATTTTGTATGTGTGTAGAATTAAATATTTTGTGCCTGCTTTTTGTACTAATTTTTATCTCTTGATGGTTTGTGCACAATTATTTAAATAAATACCAAAAAATTATTAAATTCAACAAAATAAAGATGCCGAATTATGAACAAAGGTTTTATGTTGTAGTTTTTGCAAAAAAAGTGTAAACTTTGATTTAGAATTTGTGTAAAATTAAATATTTTGTGCTTAGACAATCTTTTTTGTACTAATTTTTATCTCATGGTGGTTTGTGCGCAATTATTTAAATAAATACCGAAAAATTATTAAATTCAACAAAATAAAAATGACCAATCATAAACAAAGGTTGTATGTTGCAGTTTTTGCTAAAAAGTGTAAATTTGATTTTGAATTTGTGTAGAATTAAATATTTTGTGCCTAAAAAATGTTTTTTTTTACTAATTTTTATCTTTAAGTGGTTTGTGCACAATTATTTAAATAAATACCAAAATATTATTAAATTCAACTAAATAAAATGCCGAATCATGAACAAAAGCTGTATGTTGTAGTTTTTGCAAAAAAAGTGTAAATTTGATTTTGATTTTGTGTAGAATTAAATATTTTGTGCCTGCTTTATGTACTAATTTTTATTTCTTGCTGGTTTGTGCACAATTACTTAAATAAATACTAAAATATTATTAAATTCAACTAAATAAAAATGCCGAATTGTAAACAAAGGTTGTATGTTGCAGTTTTTGCAAAAAAAGTGTAAATCTGATTTTGAATTTGTGTAGAATTTAATATTTTGTGCCTAAAAAAATGCTTTTTATAATTAATTTTTATCTATTGGTGGTTTGTGCACAATTATTTAAATAAATACCGGAAAATTATTAAATTCAACAAAATAAATTTGCCAAATCATAAACAAAGGTTTTATGTTGCTATTTTTGCAAAAATAAATAATATTTTTGTATTAAAAACTTTTGCAGAATAAATTCAGCATTAAACATTTTTTTGCCTTCATATTATATATTTTTGATATATTTATAATGCAAGAAAAAGTACACGGACGTCTTAGATAGAAATACTTGCACACTAAATCGCAACTTTCATAATTTTTTAAAAATACTTCTGTTTGTTGTAAAATGTTATAATTTGAGTATGTTATTATATGTTATACTTCAATATGTCTACTATGATTACAAATACTAAAATTGATATGTTTTCTAAGAAATATTCAACATATTTTTAATTTCATTAACAAAACGCACGAAAGTCTTACTTAAAAATACTCGAAAAGTATAGTAATATATTAGTAGTTGTTAATTTTTTAAAAATACTATAGTTTCTTGTAGGTCATTGTAATTTGAGTATGTTATGCTTCAATATGTCTACTATGATTCCAAATACTAAAATTGACATGTTTTCTAAGAAATATTTAACATATTTTGAATTTCATTAGCTAAACGCACGAAAGTCTTACATAAAAATACTCGAAAAGTATAGTAATATATTAGTAGTTGTTAATTTTTTAAAAATACTATAGTTTCTTGTGGGTTGTCATAATTTGAGTATGTTATGCTCTAATATGTCTACTATGATTACAAATACTGTTTTTTTGAAAATTTTTGAGATATTTAATTTGTAAATGTATAAAAAACTTAAACAATGCATATTGTAATGTAATTTTAATCGCCAAAATTTTGAATAAATATCTGAGACATCTCCAATTTGCCAGTGGCTATTTCCTAACTATTTTTAATACAAATTATTTTCTCTAAGCTCTCCAACTATTTTCTTTTTATATCTTGCAACCTTTTATAGTGATTGGCACTAAAACCACCACCAAGTTCTTTCCTTTTGCACAAAAACAATGTTAAGAAGATTCTCTTTCGCGATCGTAAAAAGAGTTTCTTGTGTACAATAGGGAAGTAAATAAAAGTAAATTAAATAAATAGTAAAACTGATTTGATTTTCTTCAACTGTGATTGACGTGTATACTCGTCATGAGTCGGTTTTGAGGACACAAAGATAAAATCATAAATATACTTAAAAAGCGATCTATGAAAGTTTTCTGTTTTCAAAGGCTATTTTGCAGTATACCGAGTTGCTCTAGGGTGTTATGATGTTAGACAACTTTGTTGGTCACTTAATTTCGAACAAATTTTCTGAATATTTCATTTATCTCAAACAATTATTATAAGATTTATGAATGTTATAAACAACAAATGCACTTGGATTAATTATTATTTATTTATGAAATTAGAATTGAATTTTAAAGTATACCGAGTTGCTGTAGGGCAAAATAATGTTAGACAACATTTTAGATAATTTAATTTTCTACAAATTCACCAAATATTTCATTTATCCAAGACGCACAGTTTAAAAGTTACAGCAGGTACAATAAATAAAATCGCTTTTTTATTCACCAAAAACTATAAACATTTCTCCACTTCCTCAACTTTCTTTTACCAAACTTTTCCCATAAATATAAATCCAGCAATGTCCTCTTTTCCGTCTTCGGAAAATAAATGTTTTGTTTTCGCAAAAATCGAACAAAACAAAATAAAAACAGGGGCGGCGTCATGGAGGGGCAAGAAGGTTGTAAAAAATTCACGACGATCGTAAACTTATTGCAAATAATAAAATGGAAATTAAGCAAATTAAAAGCGTCGGAGGGCGAAAAAAATAAAATAAACGCCGCCGTGTGTTTTTTATATGTTTATATTTCACGGTCGTAAAAACGGTTTTATTATTGTTTTCCAAGTGTTTTTCTCTTCAAGTGTAAATGTATGTTTGTGTGTGTGTGTAAAACGTTCATACGATTTTAATTCAACATTTTTACTATACACAAAATATTTTAACATTTTACGTACACACAGATCATCAGGCGGATGCTCTTAGCAAAAGTGTTAAAAAAACATTATATAGGAAGTTCATATTATATATTAATTTTCTTGTAACTTTTAAACAATGCGTCTTAGGGAGATGAAATATTCGGCAGATTTTTATAAAATTAAGTTATCAATAATATTGTCTAACATCATATAGCTCTACAGCAACTCGGTATACCTTAAAATTGATTTCGAATACGTATTACTAATATTATTATTCAAAATTATTAATCTTGTGCTGATATTTAAATTCAGTACATTCATTTACCTAATCGCTTATAACTTTTGAATGGTTCGTCTAAAATAACTAAAATATTCAGCAAATTTGTACAAAATTAAATTATCTACAACATTGTCTAACATTATAATGCCCTACAGCAACTCGGTACACTTTAAAATCCCACTTGAATATAGAGTAGTAATACGAAGCACTTACAACCCTGAAATCAACTTATTCCAGCGCATTTGTTGATAATATCTATTGTAACCTCCAAATGGTTTGTCCAATAGTCATAGTGTGTTTGGAAAATTTGTGCAAAACTAAATAACTTATAATGTTGTCTAATATTATAATGCCCTACAGCAACTCGGTATACTTTAAAATAGACGTTAAACATATGCTATCAATCAAATTACTTAATCTAATTTATTGACCTGATAATTGAATTGGTTACATTTATTTATTGAATCTCATGTAACTTTTAAACGGTTTATCTTAAATAAATGCAATATTCAGCAAATTTTTACAAAATTAAATTATCTACAATATTGTCTAACATCATAGAACCCTACAGCAACTCGGTATACCACAAAATCGCTACCAAATATAACCAATATCAATGATGCACCACTATCGATTTAGCGTGAACGCAAACCCTCTCTACCGTCGGATGGCGCCACTGCGCTTCAAGAGCGTGACGCTCGCGACGCAAAATATAGTCAAAGTGAGTTCGAGAGAGTGTCTTTGACATTGTCAAAGTCGATCCTTCTGAATCGTTCAGAAAAGGGAATGAAGATGTGGTGGTTCAGGTTTTGTTTATTATATACCTGATGTCCGCCGCCAATCACTTGTTACGCTTAATGGCGGACTAAACAAGACTGACCCTTTTTTTTTGGATCCACTTATATATATATATATTATATTTGTTGTCAAATCACAGCAGGTTGTTTAGCTCAAGAGTTCTCTTGTTGAGTTCACAACTCCAGTTATCATTAGTACTAAACAGGTTTGTAGAGATCTCTTTGACTTGTCTCACTTTCATACCGCCGTCGAAATCTGTGTGTTTTGATTATAAAAATATTGATACATATGATTTTCAATAGATATTATAAATAATTGAGATTTTTGTTCTCTAGAATTTCATTTTAGTAAACCATGAATTGAGCAAGTAGTTCGTATTTTTTTAATAATATATAAAACAATTTTATATAACAATTATAACAATTTATTATATTTGTTAAATCACAGTAGTAGTTGTTTAGCTCAAGAGTTCAGAATTCGTTTCTTGAAATTTGCCAGGTATTGAGGAAGTTTTTTGCATTTTTCTGAATAACTTGAAAACTTTACCCAGGACACTCTTTCTTAGTTAGCTTAACAAGAACTAGATAAAATTTACTATGCTTTCTTTCCCATAAACAGTTTAATATAGTCTTATGTAAAAATTTTGAAAAAAAGCAATGTGCACACGCCCTTATATATTGTTCTAAGTTTGTCATACAAGGTTTCGGGACATTTTTTTACATTTTACTAAATAACTTATGGCGACTCCCCTGACATCTAGATATAATTAAAAAAGAAACAAAAAGTCATCTTAGTAAACATAATCATCTTTTGTTATATTTATCAATAAAAATATTGTTTGTTTTTATTAAATCATCATCAAAGTCAAATCGTGTTTTTAATCATTTACTAAGTAATTATATAGTTCATAAAACTATATAATTGGTGACCCCGACGTGATATGAACACGCAACCTTCTGATCAAAATATTGTTTTGATCTCAAAAGTTTAAATGTTCGTATTTTTTCAGGATTAAATCTTCATCAAAGATAAATCGTATTTTTATAAAATTAATATATGGAGCACCAGACTATATAATTGGTGACTCCGAACGCGAATAAAAAAACACGATTTGACTTTGATGATGATTTAATAAAAACAAACAATATTTATATTGACGAATATAACAAAAGATGATTATGTTTACTAAGATGACTTTTTGTTTCTTTTTTAATTATGTCTAGATGTTAGGGGACGCCATAAAATTAAAAATTTTGTTTAGGCCACTCTTTTTTAATTAGCTTAGCAGAAACTAGATAAACCTTACTACGTTTTCCTATAAACACTTTAATGTAGTCTTATATGAAAATTTTTGAATAAATCTCATGTGAACTTGCACTTATATAATGTCCTAAGTTCTCCATACAAGATTTTGGGATATATTTTTACATTTCTTCAAATATCTCAAAAATTTTCACCGGGACATAACTTTTTCTTTAGCTTAGCAGAAACTAGATAAAATTTACTATATTTCCTCATAAACAGTTTAATATAGTCCTATGCAAAAATTTTGAATAAATTCAATGCAAACACGCACTTATATTTCTCCCCATCCTAAATACCTCAATTTTGGACATTTTTTACATTTTTCTGAATAACTTGAAAATTTTGTCCAGGACTCTTTTTTATTTAGCTTAGCAAAAAGTAGATAAAATTTACAACATTCAACTACAAATAGTTTAATATAGTCTAATATGAAAATTTTGAATAAATCCACTGTGAACTCGCTCTTATACATTGTCCTAAGTTTGCCATACACAGATTTGGAATATTTTTCTGAATAACTTGAAAACTTTGTCCAGGACACTTTTTTTTTATTCATCTTTGCAGAAATTAAATGAAATTTACTAAATATAATACTAAATTTCATATAAACTATCTTATACACTTCGATACAAGTCCTCTTAGTTAGCTTCGAAGATAACAGATAAAATTCCGTATAAATCATTATTATCATTTTGATATTCAGTTTGCTCGTCAATAGAGTTTTTTTTTACTTTCTACATATTTTTGTACTACTTTATGCGTAGTTTTTTTTTTCTTAAGAATCTAAATATAGAATTTCATTTCCTTCCGCAGTACAAAATTCATTTTGATCAACAAAAAAAACTCGAGTCCACTTCTCTAATCCATAAAGAGCCAGAAATGAAAAATTTTAACACGTTTTTTGTTTGGTCGTCAGTAGAGTTCTTTTTCTATGAGTCCAAACGTAAAATTTCATTTTATTCGTAATGTCTTAGGAAAATTTTCGAATACATATGTCTGATTCCTTAAGAGCTATACTTATATATATATATATATATATATATATATATATATTCAGCTCATCCCCTACATTTTCCTTATTCTGTCGGATGTTCCGGTATGCCGGTTAAATAAATTAAATCCGGTTCGGGCAGACACCGGCGCCGTTCCGGACCACAGATCGATTTATCGGGAAAATTATATATATATATATGTATATATATATATATATATATGTATATATATATATATATGCTTACCTGTCCACCAGTCTGCTAGTCTACGAATAACCAATTTTTTAAAACAGATATAAATACTATAAAAATACTTACAAAATAGGGTTATATATTTTTCATATATATGTTTTAAAAAAATAAAAAGTGACCAAAAAAATGTTAAAAAAATATTCCGACACAACCATCCCCTTCTACTAGGCTTTAATCAAAATATCTAAAAACCTGTACAAAAAATAAATAAATAAATTTTACAATTCATCCCTGTTTACACTTTATTTCCCTACGAATTTCTTGTCCATCATCTTTTCAAATTTCTCTCCCTTCGGTACTCATCATCATTGCATACTAGGAGTCTTGCTCGCATTATAAGTTAAGGATTTATGTAAATAATCCTGAAGGCATTGTTCGTGAAGTGAAACTTCTATTATGTAACAATGAAAGGATGATGGAATAATATAACCACCAACACCACCAGAACCAGAAGACACCTGACAGTTGAATGGGGGATGATGTTTGGGGGTTGTGGTAAATGACAGTGGAGGACATGGAATTTTTTATGTTTTTTTATATAATTTTAACAAAAATCAGAAACTAACATATTAATTTCTGATAAATTTAATTATTTTTTTCTATCAACTATTTTGTTGACTTTCTAAATTTGATTAATTCATTGGTACAACTCTTGTTATTATGATGAAATTGCAACATATTTCTATAAAGTCATTACTGCTTGACATCAGGCTGTCAGGTAAAGTAGTTAATCTGCAGCATTAGAGGTCTATAGCTCTAACCACTAATTCGTGAGAACATCCTTTAATTTTTAGTAAATATTTTTTTACTTAATTTTGTTTTAACTGCAGTTGTTGAAGCTGAAGTATCTATGTCGTTTCGGGACATTTTTTTACATTTGGTTGAATAACTTGAAAACTTTGTTCTGAGCACTCGATAAAATTTACCAAAATCAAACTAGATACAAAATCAAACTAGATAAAATTTACCAAAATTACACATAAACAATTTTATACACTTTGATACAAAATTTTTAATAACGTGAACTCGCCCTAATATATTTTGCATAATTATAATGTATGGTTTTGGGTAATTTTTTACATTTGGTTAAATAACTCAAAAACTTTGTATCGGGTACTCTTTTTTAGTTAGTTTAGCAGAAACTAGATAAAATTCACTAATATTTCGTATAAACTGTCTTATACACTTTGGTACAATAATTTTGTATAGTGTGGACTCGCCCTAATGTATTTTGCATATTTACAATATGTACATGATTTTAGGTTATTTTTTACATTTTGTTAAATAACTCGAAAATTTTGGTTTGGGCATTATTATTTAGTTAGCTTAGCAGAACTAGATAAAATTGACAACAATTCTATATAAATAATATTTTACACTTTGATACAAAAATTTGGAATAAAACCACAAGGTATATTCTTGACACATTGCTTGTTTACAATGCATATATGCTATTGGGATACTTTTTTACTTTTTTCTGAATAATTCAAAAACTTTGTTTCATGCACTCTTTCGTAGTTGGTTTAGAAAAAAAACTAGATAAAATTCACTAAAATTTTACATAAATAGTGTTATACACCTTGATACAAAATTTTTGAATAGTGTAGACTCGCCCTAATGTATTTTGCATACTTACAATATATGGGATTTGTTACATTTTTTTACATTTTATTAAATTACTCAAAAACTTTGTTACGGACACTCTTTTTAAATTAGCTTGGCGGAAAATAGATAAAATTTATAATAATTCTATATAAACAGTGTTATATACTCTGATCCGAAAATTTTGAATAAAACACGCTACTAGTTCAAACTAATAAATAATAATAAATTCGAACTCGCCCTAATATATTCCGCAAATTTTCAATATATGGTTTTGGGACACTCATTTATATTTTGTTAAACAATTCAAAAACTTGGTCCAGGACACTCTTTTTTAGTTAGCTTAACAGAAACTAGATAAAATTCACTAAAAATCTATACAAACTATCTTATACACCCCCATACAATATTTGTTACTATTTACACTACAGTGGGCCAACAAAAAATCAATATCAATTTATTTCCCAATTTTCTCCGAGTGTCCGTTTATAAAAACAAGTTGTTCCGGATATTACATATATATATATATATATATATATATATATATATATATATATATAAATAGATATAAACTTTGTTTTTATCAAACTATATATATATATATATATATATATATATATATATATATATATATTAGTGATGTGCCGACTCGAAAAATTCCCGATTCGAATGATTCGAATCAGATTTAAACCTGATTCGAATCATGATTCGAATCAACTCGAATCAAGTATATATATGGACAAAAAAATCATGGATGTATTAATTTAGTAAAAGTGATCCAAATTTATAATCAAAATTGTCAGTTTAACCAATATAACTGACAAAGTAGAAATTGTAATCATAAATTACTATCAAAAAGTATATTTTGAAAATTATTAAAAATGATATAATTTTGAAGACGGCTGAAACATATCTTCAAATTAATTTACCATAATAGATTACCAAACAATTGTGCATCACTAAAGTATATACAATAATATTTGGAATCATGGGTCGATTGTTGAATTGATGTGAATCATCTAAACTGAGAGCTGAAAGTTAATTTAATTAATGTGAATTTGCCATTACTTACATAATTAGAAGTTAACATATTATTTACTGACTTTCTGGTGTTTAGTAATTGTTTCAAAAGAGAATTATATTGAAAGATTCCCGAAACTCGTTTCATAATTTCGAGTGGTTTATTCTGATAGCATTTAAAATCTAAAACACTTAATTATTATCAAAATTGGGTATTGATATTTCACGAACAAAATCGCTCTCAGCTCTCCGTAAAATAAATAAATACACGCAAGAACGACGACGCATTGTATCGCCCATACGGTTAACTCATATCGCTCGAACGGCTTGAAGTCGGGATGATTCGAATCAGAATTCGGAATAACTCATAACGCCGCTTGATTCGGTTTGGCTCATGAAGTCGGAACAACTCATATCGCCGCTTGATTCGAGTTGGCTCATATGAAGTCGGAATGACTCATATCGCCGCTTGATTCGAGTTGGCTCATATGAAGTCGGAATAACTCATATCGCCGCTTGATTCGGTTTGAGCCGTATGAAGTCGAATGATATAGTTAGTCGATGAATGCGGTTAAAGACATATAAAGACGATTGGAGTAGGCCGATACATTTAAGCATATTAAAGTCGGGTGGCTCGCATGATTTAATTCATTATTTATTTTTTATATTTATGATATTTATTTTTTATATTATTATAATATTGAATTAAATTAAAACATTTTTTTTATATTTATATTTATGAAAAATTTTATATTTATGAAAAATTTGTGTTAATACATATTTTATCACAGTAAATATTTCGCGGCTTGATACGAGTTGATTCGAATCAAGTAAAATCTGATTCGAATCAAGTCGTTAAAGGCTTGATTCGAATGATTCGAATCACTTGATTCGACTTGGCACATCACTAATATATATATATATATATATATATATATATATATATATAGTTAGATAAAAACAAAGTTTTTGATATGAAAGTCTAAGAAAAACACACGCATAAAAAAGTTGGGTCCTTAAGGGTATCCTTTTTCGTAGAATAAATAGAATATTTTTTATGGACGGGATGTTTTCTTTGAATTCGATATATTGAACTCGGATAGAAGATAAACAAGTCGTTAAATTGTCATGGACCTGCCTTTGGGATAACAGAAAATTATATATATATATATATATATATGTATATATATATATATATATATATATATATATATACATTATATATTATACATAATCTCCTCTCCCACGAGATTTTACACATCGCAAAATAATTATCAAAGAGATCGCATTTCAAAAGGCAAATCCCCGGAGCCTCCGGGGCATTGTTAAAGAAAATTGGATAATATAATATTACATATTACATATTCAACAATCCACAATGGGGATGATTTCCATACCATCATCCCCATCATCATCGTAATAATTCTTTGGAAAATCCCTGCACACGAAATCAATTGTAATTGATTCACTAATTAAATTTAGAAAATGAAAAATGAAAAAATTTCTGCATTATGTGAAAAGTAAAATAAACTAGTGGTGTATGGCATCGTGCCTTAAGGCAAATTGCTGGAGCATCCCGTACCGTAATGAAATATTCGAGAAATTTTAAACGTTTTCAAATATATTATTACAAATACTGTAATTATTTCATTATTTTTGTTATCTTGTTTGTTATATCTGAGCAAATCAAATGTAAATCATAAGTCAATTTATCTCCAGAACATTAACAATCGTCATTTCATTTCGAATTCGATTTTAAAAAAATAGTTGCAAAATTTGCATAAAATTGAAAAATCGCTCCCGTACAGTCACAGTCTAAACGCATTCTCAAACAATTTTGTGCGACATTTTCACTTATACTATGCTTAGCTTGGCGGCATTTATAAGAACTAAAATGATTGTTGTTAAATTGAGGAGGCTACATTTTAATATATCTCGTTTTATATTTTTGGACCGGTTCGATTTTTATTTGTTTATAACTTCTTAACAAATTGTCCGATTGTTTTGCAATATCCAGCAAATTTTTAGCCAATTAAATTATCTACAACTTTTGTTAATAACAAAATGTTGTATCTCATATCCTTTTACCCAAACTTTGCAATGAAACAGGTTGTTGTTAAATTTTGGAGGTTGCATCAGTATATCTTGCTTCACACTTTTGGACCAGTTCGATTTTTATTTATTTATTTATAACTTCAAAACGAAATGTCCCACCATTTTGCAAAATTCAGCAAATTTATAGCCAATTAAATTATCTACAATATCTATTAACAACAAAAATTGGTATCTCTTGTCCTTTTATCAAAAATTTACATTTAAAAAGGTAGTTGCTAAATTTTGAAGGTTACATCATACTCATGTATCTTACTCTGTCACTCTACACTGTCAGGTATATGTTGCTCTTTTTTGCACTAGTGTTTTATATATCTTTCTCTGATTTTCTCACTATTTACTGTTGTCTCTTTTACGTTTAATCAAAACAGACTCTATATCACATCGCGACTTAAGAAGTTTTACTTCAAAAATAATTTTTATTTACTAATTTATACATCGCCAACCTAAGAAGTTGAATTCAAATGTAAATCAAACATCAATCAATTTATCTCCAGAACATTAACAATCGTCATTTCATTTCGAAAAAAAATAGTTGAAATTTGCACAAAACTGAAAAATCGCTGCCGTACAGTCACAGTATAAACGCATTCTCGAATAATTTTGTGCGACGTTCTCACTTAGACTGTGCTTTGCTTGGCGGCATTTTCACACTTTTTACAGTACAAAAACAGTCTAAACATTCTTGCAAATATATATATTATATTTGTTCTTGCAAATATATTGGTAGTTTTTTTAATTTTTAACCCAAAATTTAAATTTCTATTTTTTACATAAATTTGGAAAAGTGCTCCAGTACAGAAACTGTCTAAACGCACTTGCGAATACATTTGTACCAGGTTGTCGCTTAGACAGTGCTTAGTCCGGGTAATTTTCTGATTTTTTGACAAAACTTTTTATTTTTATTTTAATAATTTACAGAAAATTGAAAAAGTGCTCCAGTACAGAAACAGTCTAAACGCATTTGCAGATATATTTGTACCAGGTTGTCACTTAGACTGTGCTTAGAAAGGGCCATTTTTGGAATTTTTTAAAATTTTAATTTCTATTTTTACATAAATTTGGAAAAGTGCTACCATACTGTCCCAGTCTAAACGCACTTGTGAATACATTTTTACCGGGTTGTCGCTTGGACTGTGCTTACTTTGGGTAGTTTTTTTAATTTTTAACCCAAAATTTAAATTTCTATTTTTCACATAAATTTGGTAAAGTGCTCCAGTACATAAACAGTCTAAACGCACTTGCAGATACGTTTGTACCAGGTTGTCACTTAGACTGTGCTTAGTTTGGGTACTTTTTTCGAATTTTTGATACAAAATTACATTTTTATATTTTACATGATATTGGAAAAGTGCGCCTGTACAGAAACAGTCTAAACGCTTTTGCAAATAATTTTGTACCAGGTTGTCACTTAGACTGTGCTTAGTTTGGGTAGTTTTTTGAATTTTTGACATTAAATACTATATTATAAAACTGTATAAAGCCGATTGTCGTATAAATAAATAAATAAATTACATTTTTATTTTTTACATGATATTGGAAAAGTGCGCCAGTACAGAAACAGTCTAAAAGCACTTGTGAATATATTTGCACCAGAGTGGCGCTTAGACTGTGCTTAGTTTGGGTGATTTTTTGAATTTTCAACCCAAAAAAATTACATTTTTAAAATTTATTTATCTAGAATTAAAATTAATACTTAACCATTTTCGATATTCATAAAAATTACTTTTTTTGGAAATTAAAGACAAAATTGAAATTGTGAAATAGAAAAATTATCTTTTCATGCAAAATGATTTTTGAATCACTCAAATAGGATGACCTGTTCTCTCAAAAACTTATATATATATATATATATATATATATATATATATATACGTGTATATATAACAAATGTATTCTGAGTGGATAATAGATACAAATTTGGAAATATGAACAAACAACACTCTTTTTTGCACTAATTTATTATTATAATAATTTTCACAAACGTTTCGAGACTAGGTTTGTCTCATCATCAGTGTGTTATAATTTAAAATTTAAAATATGGAAACCTAAATTAGCATTATGTGTTATCCGTTACAAGTCGTTCGATATTCTGATTTATTTAGTTTATTTATTATATTTTATTTATTTATTTAGTATATCGAACGACTTGTAACGGATAACACATAATGCTAATTTTGGTTTCCATATTTTAAATTTTAAATTATAACACACTGATGATGAGACAAACCTAGTCTCGAAACGTTTGTGAAAATTATTATTTAATAAAATAGTGCAAAAAAGAGTGTTGTTTGTTCATATTTCCAAATTAATATATATATATATATATATATATATATATATATATATATATATATATTAAAATATTTGAGAAGATCACTCGTCCGTATATAAAGTGATCAAACAATTCAGGGATGAGAGAAATATCTCATTCTTCATCCCTTAATCCCACAAAATAAGGGTGAGGGTGCATTTAGACTTCAAAGACCAAATTGATAACGAATTAATTTCGCGTGTACTTTACTTAATCAAAAGCGATTTTAAAGCATACCGAGTTGCCGGAGGGTATTATGATATTAGACAATATTATGGAATATACATTTTTATATAAATTTGCCGAATACATCATTTGTATTAATCGAATGGTTTTAAAGTTATAGATAATAATGACAGGTGATGCGCTATTCAAAATGCATAATGCATTTTGATGTTTGGTATCGATTTTAAAGTATACCGAGTTGCTGTAGGGTTTTACAATATTAGATAATATTTTAGATAGTTAATTTTTGCACAAATTCCTTGAATACTTAAATCATATGAATCGAATGGTTTTAAAGTTATGAATTATATTACATAGCAATGCGTTTTTGCAACAGCATAATGCGGCGTGATTAAATATGTTGATCTTTGGTATCGATTTTAAAGTATACCGAGTTGCTGTATGGTCTTACAATATTAGACAATATTTTACATAGTTAATTTTTGCACAAATTTCTCGAATACATCATTCATATTAATCGAATGGTTTTAAAGTTATAGATAATAATAGACAGTGATGCGCTATTCAAAATGCATAATGCATTTTGATGTTTGGTATCGATTTTGGAGTATACCGAGTTGCTGTAGGATTTTACAATATTAGACAATATTTTACATAGATGGATTTTGCACAAATTTGTCGAATACATCATTTATATTAATCCAGTGGTTTAAAAGTTATGAATTATATTGCATAGGAATGCGTTTTTGCAACAGCATAATGCGTTGTGATTCAATATATTGACTTTGGTTCCGATTTTAGAGTATACCGAGTTGCTGTAGGGTTTTACAATATTAGACAATATTTTACATAGTTGAATTTTGCACAAATTGTTCTAATACACCATTTATATTAATCGAATGGTTTTAAAGTTATAGATAATAATAGACAGTGATGCGCTATTCAAAATGCATAATGCATTTTGATGTTTGGTATCGATTTTGGAGTATACCGAGTTGCTGTAGGATTTTACAATATTAGACAATATTTTACATAGATGGATTTTGCACAAATTTGTCGAATACATCATTTATATTAATCCAGTGGTTTAAAAGTTATGAATTATATTGCATAGGAATGCGTTTTTGCAACAGCATAATGCGTTGTGATTCAATATATTGACTTTGGTTCCGATTTTAGAGTATACCGAGTTGCTGTAGGGTTTTACAATATTAGACAATATTTTACATAGTTGAATTTTGCACAAATTGTTCTAATACACCATTTATATTAATCGAATGGTTTTAAAGTTATAGATAATAATAGACAGTGATGCGCTATTCAAAATGCATATTGCATTTTGATGTTTGGTATCGATTTTAGAGTATACCGAGTTGCTGTAGGATATTGCAATATTAGATAATATTTTACATAGTTGAATTTTGCACAAATTGTTCTAATATACCATTTATATTAATCGAATGGTTTTAAAGTTATAGATAATAATAGACAGTGAAGCGCTATTCAAAATGCATAATGCACTTTGATGTTTGGTATCGATTTTAAAGTATACCGAGTTGCTGTAGGGTTTTACAATATTAGACAATATTTTACATAGTTGAATTTTGCACAAATTCTTTGAATACATCATTCATATTAATCCAGTGGTTTTAAAGTTATGAATAATAAAGAGCGATGATGCGCTTTTTCAAATATGTATTGTAAATGGTGCACGATTATATTGCGATGTTTGGTATTGATTTTAAGATATACCGAGTTGCTGTAGGGTTTTATAATATTAGACAATATTTTAAATAGTTTATTTTTACACAAATTTTTCGAATACATCGTCGATATTAACCGAATGGTTTTAATGTTATGAATTATATTGCATGGCAATGCGTTTCTGGAACAACATAATAATGCAGCGTGATTAAATAAGTTGATCTTTGGTCTCGATTTCAGAGTATACCGAGTTGCTGTAGGGTCTCGTAATATTAGACAATATTTTACATTATTTAATATTGAATAAATTTCTCGAATACATCATTTATATAAATCGAATGGTTTTAAAGTTATGAATTATATTGCGTACCAATGCGTTTTTGCTCACCATAATGCAGCGTGAATAAATACGTTGATCTTTGATTCTGATTTTAAGGTATACCGAGTTGCTGTAGGGTCTCGTAATATTAGACAATATTTTACATTATTTAATATTGAATAAATTTCTCGAATACATCATTTATATAAATCGAATGGTTTTAAAGTTATGAATTATATTGCGTACCAATGCGTTTTTGCTCACCATAATGCAGCGTGAATAAATACGTTGATCTTTGATTCTGATTTTAAGGTATACCGAGTTGCTGTAAGGCATTATAATAATAGACAATGTTTTTCATAGTTAATTTTTGCACAAATTTGTCGTATAGAACATTCATATTAATCGAATGGTTTTAAAGTTACAAGAGTTAAAAGGAATATATGCATAGATGTATGTTTAGTACTACATATATAGTGTCGTGCATAATGAAATGTAATATCGATGTGTCCAATAAATATTTAATTGAACCATTAGTCTAAATCCTAATCGAATTATTGTGCTTCGAGTACACCTGTGACATATATGTATATATATATATATATATATATATATATATATATATATATATATATAATACCGATGGTATTATTAAAGCTCACTTGTGCATAATACTAGTAGCAGTATTATAGCTATATACACTTATAGCTAAAACTAATTCTATAGCTATATCTATATAGAGGGATATCATATTATGCGAACTGTTGCGGTTTTCCATAAGCAGTGGCGTCCAAGAGGGGGTCACTATTTCTGAAAATTATTAGAGAAATTAATGAAATTTAATAGTACAATTTACCCTGCGGGAAGATAAAAATTAATGAAATTTATTTAAAAAAAATATTCTGCCTGATTTTAAGTTTCTTTAAATTAAAAAGAAAATTAAGACCTAAAAATGCATGATTTTAAGCTTTAGTGTTTGCATGACTTTTTACTTGCGAGAGTTAATAATTTCAAGACTTTAAAATTTCAAGACCTAATGTCTAAGATATTTTAGTTTCAAGATAGTTTGCGATTTTGGAATTTCAAAACTTTTTCATATCAAGATATTTCAGTTTCAAGTTTTGTTACTTTCAAGATAGAATTATTAAAATATTTTGTTTTTTAAAAATCATGTGATTTAAATTTTTGCAAGAAAAATGCAATGTTGACGAATATTTGTAAATGTAAAGTGAAAGCGAAAAGTTTTAGATTTTTTAAAAATAGTTGTGGATTATCTAGAATGTTGTAATTTAGATATATTATACTGTAGTATGTCTATTATGAAGGCAGATACTAAAATTGATGAGTTTTCTAATAAATATTTGAGATATTTAAATTTTTGTAAGAAAAGTCCTTTGGTGGCGTATATATGTAAGTGTAAACTGCAAACGAAGAGTTTTTAATTTTTTAAAAATATTTTTGGATCTTGTAGAATGTTGTAATTTTAGTATGATATACTTTGTTATGTCTAGTATAAAGATAAATACTAAAATTGATGTGTTTTCTAATAAATATTTGATATATTTAGATTTTTGTCAGAAAACTGCATTGATAGCCTATATATGTAAGTGCAAAGTAAAAGCGAAAAGTTTTAAATTTTTTAAAAATAGTTCTGGTTATTTTAGAACGTTGTAATTTTAGTACATTATACTCTAATACGTCTACTATGCTAACAAATACTAAAATTGATAAGTCTTCTAACAAATATTTGAGATATTCACAACTTTATGAAAAAAGTACCCTTTAGAAACTATATATGTGTTTCGTGTAAGTGATACGCTAAAAGTATACAAATATTAAAGTTTAGAATTTTTTTAAAAATACTTATGGACATATAAGAATGTTCTTATTCTAGTATATTATAATATAATATGTCTACTATAAAGACAAATACTAAAAACTATGAGTGTTCTAACAAACATTTGAGATATTCAAAATTTTATGAGAATAGTACCCTACAGAACCTATACACGTCTTTCATGTAAATGATACGCTGAAAGTGTAAAGTTTAGAAATTTATTGTAATTTTTGTATTTGTTTCAGAACATTGTAATTTCAGTATATCACACTTTAATATGTCTACTACAGGTAAAAATACTAAAATTGATAAGTCACCTAACAAATATTTGAGATATTTAAAATTTTATGAGAAAAGTACTCTTCAGAATCTACATATGTGTTTCGACTGAGAAAGTACATTTTAGAAATTTTTAAAAAATAGTTGCAGATATTTTAGAACGTTGTAAATTCAGCATATTATACTCCAATATGCCTACTATAAAGACACATATTAAAATAGATGAGTTTTCTCACAAACATTTGAGATATTTACAATTTCATGAGAAAAGTACACTCCAGAAACTATATATGTGTTTCGTGCTGAAAGAGTAAAGGTTAGAAATTTTTTAAAAATATTCTGGACATTTTATAATTCTGCAATTTTAGTATATTATACTTTAAAATGTATACTATCCTAACAAAAATTAAAATTAATAAATCATCTAACAAATATTTGAGATATTTAGATTTTTATTAGAAAATTGCATTGAGGGCGTATAAATGTAAGTGCAAAGTAAAAACGAGAGTATTGGATTTTTTAAAAATTAGTTGTGGTGGTTTTAGAATGTTGTAATTTTAGTATGTTATACTATAATATGTCTACTACAGATACCAAGACTAAAATTGATGAGCTTTCTAAGAAATATTTGAGTCATTTAAATTTTCATGAGAAAAGTATTCTGTAGTGCCTACAAATCTGTTTCGTGTAAGAGATATGCTGAAAGAGTAAAGTTTTTTTTAAAAAAAAAAATATAGTTTTGGTTATCGTAGAATGTTGTAATTTTAGTATGTTATACTTTGCCATGTCTACTAAAAAAATATTATTGAAAATTACTGAGTTATCTAACAAATATTTGAGATATTTAAAATTTCACGAGAAAAGTACCCTCCAGAAACTATATACACGTATATGTTTATAAGTAATACTCCTAACTAGTAAAAGTTTAAAAAAAATATTGTAATTTTTGTATTTGTTTTAGAATGTTGTAATTTAAGTATGTTATACTCCAATATGTCTACTATGCTAACAAATACTAAAATTGATGAGTCTTCTAACAAACATTTGAGATATTTACAATCTCATGAAAAAAGTACCCTCTGAAAACTATATATGTGTTTCAATCTGAAAGAATAAAGTTTAGAAATTTTTTAAAAATACTTCCGAACATTTCAGAATATTGTAATTCTAGTATATTATACTCTAGTAAGTCTACTATGCTAACAAATACTAAAATTTATAAATCACCTAACAAAAATTTGAGATATTTACAATTTCATGAGAAAAGTACCCTCCAGAAACTATATATGTGTTTCGGGCTGAAAGAGTGAAGTTCAGAAATTTTTTAAAAATACTTCCGAACATTCTACAATGTTGTAATTCTAGTATGTCATACTCTAATATATATACTATGCTAACAAATACTAAAACTAATAAGTCATTTAACAAACATTTGAGCCATTTACATTTTTATGAAAAAAGTACCCTCTAGAAACTATATACACGTATGTCGTGCTGACAGAGTAAAGTTTAGAATTTTTTTAAAAGTAGTTCTGTATACTTTAGTGAGTTGTACTTTTAGTATATTATACTCTAATATATCTACTATGCTAACAAATACTAAAATTCACAAGTCATCTAACAAACATTTGAAATATTTAAAATATAATGAGAAAAGTACCTTCTAGAATCTCTATAAGTGTCTTCTTCGCTAAAAGCGTAAATTATGGAAAGTTTTTAAAAATACTTCCGAACATAGAAGATTGTTGTAATTCTAGTATATTATACTCTAACATGTCTACCATAGACACAAATACTAAAATCGATGACTTTTCTAATAAACATTTGAGATATTTAAAATTTCATGAAAAAAGTACCCTGCAGAAACTATATATGTGTTCGGTGCTGAAAGAGTAAAGTTCAGAAATTTTTTAAAAATACTTTCGACCATTTTAGAATGTTATAATTCTAGTATATTATACTCTAGTATGTCTACTATGCTAACAAATACTAAAATTCACAAGTCTTCTAACAAACATTTGAGATATTTACAACTTTATGAAAGAAGGACCCTCCAGAAACCATACAAGTGTTTCGTGCTGAAAAAGTACAGTTTAGAAATTTTTTAAAAATACTTCCGAACGTATAAGAATGTTGTAATTGTAGTATGTTATACTCTAATATGTCTACTAACCAAACATACTAAAATTGATAAGTCACCTAACAAAACATTTGAGATATCTACAATTTCATGAGAAAAGTACCCTCTAGATACTATACACATATTTCGTGTTGAAACAGTAATGTTTAGAAATTTTTTATAAACACTTCGGGATACTTTTGAACGTTGTAATTTTAGTACATCACACTCCAACATGTCTACTATCCGAACAAATACTAAAACTAATAAGTTTTCAAACAAACATTTGAGATATTTGAAATTTTACCAAATTCCTTCGCCATCCCTGGACGAGACTTGTGTTAATCCTCAAAAGGCCATCGAGCATATCCTCCCAGGCAAGATGTATATCTACCTACACCTACTCACACTGCTCTCCCGTATTCAATTCACATGCAAAACTATCTATTATACCTCACACCTGTCTCACCTAAATATAATAATGGACTCAGCAAATTAATAGATCGAGGGATGCAAATTTAAGGGATAATTAATATTTAGACAAATTTAAAAGATGGAGAGATGCAAAATTAAGGGATTATTAAATTTATAGACAACGAAAGATATTTTCTTTTAAAGTATTTCTCCCGATTTTAATCCTACCGCCATCTATGTTTGCAGCGGTGCAAAAAATTTCTATTGTGTTCTGCATATAATATAATCATAGAACTACGTTATTTTTTGACAAGAAAAAACCATTTGACGTCATTAGGCGTACTTTTGTGACTCACTAGCTCACTCTCTCACTCATTCATACTCATTCACTCGTTTGTTAATTGTGATTCCGTGAATGTCGCCTGCGAAATGGACTCTGAGGGATTTTTGTGTGGCTGTTAGCAGGGTTAGTAAAGGGGTTGGTAGAAATTTTTATGGAGATTTGTAGATAATTTTATTAGCTTTCGATTGATATATAATTGTATATACTTGTTGGAATAAAGTGTTTATCAAAATTGTCAAAATATTGAAAAATGTAACCAGCCGAAACCTGCCCCAAAATACGCATGTAAACTGAGTATTCGATTTAGAAATTTAAATAATATTTTTTAATTTTATTTCTGGAGATTTGAATTGTTATATACAGATTTGTAGATGATTTTATTAGCTTTTAAATGACATATAATAATAGATGCTTTTTAAACAAAGTATTCAGCAAAATTCGTAGAAACATAAAAATTGTAGCCATCCGACATCTCTAAGTTTAGGTATGTAAACGACCCAGTCCTCGATACATATATTTAAACGTTTTTTTCAATATAATTTTGTTTCGGGAGATTTAAATTGTAGTATACAGATTTGTTGATAATTGTATTAGCTTTTTAATGATATATAATAATGTATACATGTTGGAACAAAGTATTTACCAAAATTTGAAAAAGATAAAAAAAAAAGTAACCAGCCCAAATCTCCCCCAAATTACGCCTGTAAACGGAGTATTCGATTTTAATATTCAAACATTTTTTTCAATATAATTTTGTTCCTAGCGATGTAAATTGTTATATACAGATTTGTAGATAATTTTATTATCTTTTCAATGATATATAATAATATATATACATGTTTTAACTAATTATTCACAAAATTTGACAAAACATGAAAAAATGAAACCAACCCAATTTAGGCATGTAAAAGACTTCGTATTCGATTGCAAAATTTTAAACATTTTTTCAAATATAATTTTGTTTTGAATGTTCTGAAGTGTTATATACTGATTTGTTGATAATTTCATTATCTTTCAAATGATATATAATAATATATACATGTTTAAACAAAGTATTTACAAATGTGCCAAAATATAAAAAAATGTAACCAGCCGACATCAGCTGACACTTCTTCATCTTTAGGCATATAAACAACTTAATTAGTGTTTGATTTCAAAATTTAAACATTTTTTTAGACATAATTTTGTTCTAAGAGTTCTAAAGTGTTATATACACATTTGTAGATAATTTTACTACCTTTTCAACGATATATAATAATATATACATGTTCGAACAAAGTCCTTACAAAATTTGTCAAAATATTAACAAATGTAACCACAGGACCCAGTATTCGACTTCTATATTTAAACAATTTTTTGAACATAATTTTGTTCCAAGCGTTTCAAATCATTATACACAGTTTTGTAGATAATTTTATTGGCTTTTCAATGATGTATAAAAATATATATATTTTTATACAAAGTTTGTCGAAATTAAAAAAAATGTCACCACCCTACCTAGTATTGGATTTTTATATTTAAACATTTTTTTAAATGTAATTTTGTTTCCAGCAATTAAAATCGTTATATACAGTTTTGTAGATAATTTCATTAGCTTTCAAACGATATATAAAACTATATACATATTTGAACAAAATATTGATATATTTTTATAAAACATCAACCCTCTTATTAATTTTTAGCTCCGCCATTGGACTTTTTCCGTGTTAATTCTAAAGCGTTATGAAGTACTAGGTATATATATATATATATATATATATATATATATATATACCCTCAACCCCTGTATACCTTCATCAGTACATTTTAATGGTCGAAACGGGCAAAATGGGTAAAAGGGCTTATTCCGGACCATAAAAACCGCCACCGCAAAAGGCCTCCGGAGGAATTTAAATCGTTCCATCTAAATATATTTAGATGAAAAAGTTATTTTTTATTCATAACACGAAATTTCATTCCAAAAAAGGAATGAAATTTCGGAATGACGTTTTGGCACGCATCAGTGTCATCCTAATATTTCACATCAAAAGGGTTGATTTTCTAATACCAATCTATTTTATTATATATATGATTTTCTCCCAATAGTGTTATTTATCTATTACCTCTAAAGGAATGAAATTTCGGAATGACGTTTTGGCACGCATCAGTGTCATCCTAATATTTCAAAATGTAGCGAAGATTTTGTACTCTCAATCTTTTTTATGAAATTCATTATTTTCTCCCAATAGTGTTCTTTATCTATTACCTTCTACTAATTAAATTCTATCTATAGAATTTATTTAATCCGGGTTGCTCCGGTTTGTTCCGGAAATTTGATACCTAACAGAATTTAACAACCGCCCTTTGTACACTACCCCTTCGTTATATGGAATCTGGGTGCATAAAGGGACTTTATATGGAAATTTCACGAAATAATAGTCTAAGGGCTGGAGGGAGAAAATTAATTAAAAGATAGATTATAGTCGGTAGAGAAAAGTTTTAGATTTTTTTTAAAATAGTTGTGAGTGTTGGGGGATGTTGTAATTTTGATATGTTATACTACAATATGTCTACTTTGAGGGAAAGTACTGAAATTGATGAATTTTTTAAGAAATATTTGAGATATTTAGAATTTTGTAAGACAAGTGCATTGGCAGTTCGTATATGTAAGTGTCAAGATTTAGACATTTTTTAAAAATAGTTATAGATATGGTAGAATGTTGTAAATGTAGTATATTATACTATAATATGTCTACTATACAGGCAGATACTAAAATTGATAGGTTTTCTAACAAATATTTGAGATATTTAGACTTTTATAAGACAAATGCATTGGCATCTCGTATATGTGATAGCCAAGTTTTAGATTTTTTTTAAATATTTTTGGATCTTGTAGAATGTTGTAATTTTAGTATATTATACCATAATATGTCTTCTATACAGGCAGATACTAAAATTGATGAGTGTTTTAACAAATATTTGAGATATTTAGATTTTTATAAGACAAATGCATTGGCAGTTCGTATATGTAAGTGTCAAGTTTTAGATTTTTTTTTAAATATTTTTGAATCTTGTAGAATGTTGTAATTTTAGTATGTTATACTATAATATGTCTACTATATAGGCAAATGCTAAAATTGATGAGTCATCTAACAAATATTTGAGATATTTAGATTTTTAGAAAAAAATGCATAGCC